>NC_090654.1:228529377-228829377 GCF_040937935.1 Hyperolius riggenbachi | reverse complement strand
ATTCAGGGTTCATCAGGTACCTCAGCCCTACGACAACCCCCCCAAAAGGACATTAGTGGTGCCCCATGGCAAAAAGGGGCATGGCTACAAAATGCAGTGGGCGTGCCCATAACATGCAGTGGGTGTGACCAATGAAAATTTCCTAGTAAGAATGCAAAGTCAATGGGCCCGTATTTCCTCCCAAGATATGAGTAAATTGATCCTCAAACAAGTGAGTAGGAAATGTTCCCACCATACAAACACGCTAGCCCAGTGTTTTCTCCCACAAAATGATGGTAGGTGTTAGATTGTGAGCTCCTCCAAGGACAGTCAGTGACATCACTATGTACTCTGTAAAACACTGCAGACTATGTCAGTGCAATATAATTACATATTAACACACAGTTTGGTATTGGTATAGTTTGATCGGAGCTGTAGAAGAGATCTGAGTAAGTCCCAGCGCTCAGTATGGGCGTTAGTTAAAAACAAAAATTCTCCCACTGCTAAGCAGCTTCCACTAAAATACAAATAATGTGGCAGTGTTCCTACAACATAAACATAATGCAGTGGTGTTCCCCAAAATACACATAATGAGGCAGGGTTTCCCAAAAATACACAACGTGTCAGTGTTCCCCACAAACTAAACATAATGTGCCAGCATTTCCACAAAATACACATGAGGCAGCGTTTCCACAAAATAAACAGTGTGGCAGTGTTTCCCCACAAAATACACATAGTGACATTTCCCCCAAAATAAACACAATGCAGCAGCGTATCCCAGGTAGGTAGCCAGGCATAGGTAAGTGTCCCAGTATAGGTGTGTGTGGGGGGGGGGGGGGGTAGTGATCACATGTAATTAACGCATAAGCAGAATGGGGAATGAAGGTACTTACACTGCTGCTGAGATCCATACGCCATGTACTTGCTTATGGTTTCGGCATTCCAAGTATGCGGCGCATGGAACCCGGCAGCTTAAGTATCCTAATTAGCTGCTGTACTTATGCCCGAATTACATGCGCCCAGAACCCACCACTGTGCCGCTGGTATGCCCCTGCAATATACCAAGGAAAACATTTTTTTGGGGGGGCGGGGGGGTTAGGCAAAAGATAGTCCTACCAAATATTATTATTCATGTCTCCCTAAGGCAATGATTGGTGCAAGGGTTCAGGAGTTCCCTGAACCAATCAGTGTGCCTGAAGATTCATACCCATGATGCGAAGTTTGTGTCTTTTTTTTTTTTTTTTTTTTCCCGGGGGTGACTTTTTCACAATAAATGATTGTTTTTGTGATATCACGAACATCGTCTAATGAAAATTTAGTTAAACCATGTTTAGCGATGTGCGGAGTTTGTGACCCTCATGACGGATCACCGATCGACCAATCGCTCAGTTCCCCGTTACCCACCGTGATAATTTTAACGTGATTTAAAGTTCATTTGCACCTTTGTTAACATGGTAGTGAAGATATATTGGTTAACTATTGCTGTTCGACGCTGATCCCCGATCCATCTGCATGTCAGTAGTTAGCTTATATTTAAATGACGACTGTTACAGTCAGTAACAATGTTAAGTAGTCAAGCTTTGTTGAAAAGCGTGTGCAATTTTGCACAATGCAAAAATGCACATAATGCTTTTAAAGGGCGACATGCACATTCCTTTTCCGGACCGCAATTTGCGCAAGTAAAAATACTGATTCCCTGCCGCATGAAATCGTAACGCACATTCAATTCACATAGACTAGCAGGTACCGGCAGTTTATGGCAGATGATGCATGCGCAACAACGCAGAAAGGACGCAAAAAAAAAAGTATGGCCTCTCTCCAACTGTGCCTCTCTCACAGCAATTCTCTGTTACCTCACATCTGTGTTCTGAGGTTGCAGGAGCTGCTGTGAGGCGTGTGCCGCTCTCACAGCAGTTCTGTTACCTCACATCTCTGTTCTGAGGATGCAGGAGCTGCTGTGAGGGGTGTACCGCTTTCACAGCAGTTCTCGGTTACCTCACATCTGTGTTCTGAGGTTGCAGGAGCTGCTGTGAGGGGTGTGCCGCTTTCACAGCAGTTCTCGGTTACCTCACATCTGTGTTCTGAGGTTGCAGGAGCTGCTGTGAGGGGTGTGCCGCTTTCACAGCAGTTCTCGGTTACCTCACATCTGTGTTCTGAGGTTGCAGGAGCGGTTATGAGGGGTCACCTAAATTTGGGTGCTGCCATAGGCACCCATGTAAAATGCTGGTAATATCGGCTATAATAGTAAATTTAGTCGAGAAGATCGCCCGATAAAATGGAGGCCCACGAGACTGCCCACTATAGAAACTTCTCCTATAAATATAGCCGCTATAAGTATAAAAATAGCGGGCGCCATGACACCCGCTATTTATAGCTGCAGTTCCTGTAGTGGGCGGGCTCAGCGCCCATTATTTTATCAGGCGACTGGCACCCAAATGTTCTATTATAGCTGCTATTAGCGGCGGCACCTGTTAGTGTAAAGGTGGCCACACACCATACAATTTTTTTTTATTTTTTTTTTTTATTTTTTTTTTTTATTCGATCCAATTTTCTGATTGATCGGAAGTTTTGTTCAGAATATTCGAGGTACCACACGTATGTTTGAGATTGACGCAATTTCGGGATAAAATATTGTAAACTCTGAAAAAATTGGTTGAACTATAAATTTTCAAGGAAGAAAGGTTACTTGTAAGTCAGCTGCATCTATTTAGGTGATTTCACAGCTATCAACAAAACAGAAGTTCTGTAAAATTTCTGTAAATGCAAAGGAAGATAACCAAACATTGGTTGTACAAAACGTTAGCGCTTTGCTTTGCAACACTTTTCATAAATGTTCCCCATTGCATCTTGGTGAATCCATGTTGCTAAGAAAACTATTGTGAGCATTCCATTCTAGTCCGAAATTTGTTTCAAGAGCCAGAGATGCTATGCACACGCTTATTACAATCCTCCATGCAAACTCACCCCAATATAGCTTATCTCGCTCTCCACTCCCTCCATATCCATTCCCAAATGCCTTGTTATTCAGCAAGGTTTACTCTTCGTTCTGTTCTCTCTTTCTCTGTTGCAGATAGTTACAAACTAACGCATAATCCAAAAACTTCTGACAAAGGTACTGATATTGCTGCCTCTCTCCCCTTTCCTGTACAAAATGATACAAGTACACAAAAATCATAGGACCAGGATTGTGTTAGTGTTGCACTGAGTTTTGTTGCTCCTTATACCTGCACCACATGTACATTGTATAAAAATGTCAATTATGATTTGCTAAAACGCTGGTAGCATCAGTTTACTGTATGTGAAAATTCTACGATTGAAAGTCTGAATAAATCATTATTTCATTATAGTCATGAGTTCATTTTAAATATTTACCAATGTTGTATTGGTAAATATTTAAAATGAACTCATGACTATAATGAAATAACGATTTATCTTTTATCGTTAATCAGGATTTGCAGAAAGGTTGCCTATTCAGTGCAATGTTTTAATGTATTTGCTTGTTCTTCACAAAAATGCTTATGCATGATCTATGCAGAATAATATACACTGGCTACAAGGCCTGGAACACTAACCTAAATCTCAATGAGTCAGAGTTTAGAACCTCTTCTATTTTTTTTTTTTTATTTTTTTTTTTACGGCTGTCTATACGTCCCCATTAAAAAGGTTTGAGAGCAATACAATGAAGATTTGTTTGTAGTTGAAAAAAGTTTTGACTTCTGTTCAAGGGTGTACCTCAGACTCCGGTGTTACTGATACAGGAAGTGTTTTGGGGTGGGGGGCGGGATTTTAATTGATGGAAACTAGTTGTGAAAGAGCACCCTAATGCCGGGCATACACGGCTAGATAATGTGCCAGCATCGAGCCAGCGGCTCGATGCCGGCGCGTCACCGCTCGTCCGCACGGATTGATTCCCGCTCGTCCCCGCGGATTGATTCCCGCTCGTCCCGCGGACGGTTTTAATCGGCTTTTCGTTTTTGCCCATTGTTCTCCCCGCCGGTATCGAGCGGGGAATCGATCCGGTGGGGTATCGGACAGGTTGAATATTATCAAATCGAGCCATCAGCGGCTCGATTGATAATATAAAACGTGCCGTGTATGCCCAGCATAACCGATTCAAAACCTATATCACTGTAACATTTGTTTAAAAGAGTATGTCTGAACTTTTAAGGGTGAGGTTAGAAAATATTTTGTGTGACTTTTCACAGTTCAAGGAATGGCTTCATTGGTGGAACTCTATTACAAAATAGTTTAGACTAAAACCATTTTGACTTGCATTACATACAAAAGCCCAGCACATATCCTTGTTTTTGTCTGCCTAGCAGTAGTGATGGTCATGTCTAGGAGAACTCATGGACATGCATGGTCAGGTGATAGATATGCAAATGTCTGATTTGCTAGTCATGATGTGCTAAAGCAAGATGTGATCACATAAACTCAGCTGCAAATCTATCAGCTGCTCAAACAAATCAGGAGTTCTCCCAGACATGCCACTACCCAGCTGCCTGTTCTGTCTTACTGAGAGTAGGAGGTTCCCCACTGTGGGAACAAAGGGATCAAGTAAAAAACAATGGCAAATCGAATTGAATTAAATCCCGGCCGTACATGTCGGATTTAATTGAATCATAATCGAAACGCACAAAGAATCGTATCGTGTAGATGGGGCTTTAGATTTGTCAGCACAGAAAACTTGGGATGCCAATACAGAGATCACTGTTGGTCAAAACTATCATGCTGACTTTCAAAATAGTTTTACTTACCTGGGGCTTCCCCAAGTCCCCAGCAGCCGTCCTGCCCCATGCCGGTCCCACATGATCCTCTGTTCTCCTGACGCCAGCTAGTTTCATTAACGTCGACTTGTAAGTACAGCAACTACGCCTGCGCACCCCGAGCCACACTTATCCTTCATCATGTTACCGTCCACTGCAAGACGGTAACGTGAAGAAATATGCGCATGGCCCGGGGTGCGCAGGTGCAGCTGCTGTCGACTTATAAGTCAAAGGTAATGAAACTAGCTGGTGGCGGGTGAACGGAGGGTCGTGCAGGACGGCTGCTGGAGGCTTTGGGGAAGCCCCAGGTAAGTGAAACTGTTACATTTATGTGAATTTTCTGTTCCGCTTTAAGAATGTGGTTTTCTTGTTTAGTACCTAAACCTATTAATGGATATTTTGCGTTCTATCTGCAGAATAAGTTTATCAGTCAGAACTAACGTTATATTATTTTATAGTTTGTGGAAAACGTTACAAGAACAGACCTGGTCTCAGCTACCACTACACTCACACTCACCTCGCTGATGAAGAAGGGACGGAAAGCAGAGACCAAGAGAGTCGTTCCCCATGCTCCCCTTCCATCCACAGAAGTGAAAACCAGAAATGTAAGTCCACTGTTCACTACCGACCTCTATTCACACACCACTGCCTACTTTAACTCTACTAGTGTAATAACCAAAAATCAAGAATATTGCATACTTTAGAAGAGTTGTATTGAAGGGCTGCCTTTATTACCATAGTACCAATAGAAGAACATCATGTGGAAAAATGTTACCCAATTTAACTTCTGCAGACAACACAGTAACAAGTTAAAACCTGTTTAGCCCTATACTAAGGAGCTACACTACTTAACCCATTCGCATTCCGTCGTTTTCACTTGAGAAATGTTCACCTCCCATTCATTAGCCTATAACTTTATCACTACTTATCTCAATTAACTGATCTATATCTTGTTTTTTCCGCCACCAATTAGGCTTCCTTTGGGTGGTACATTTTGCTAAGAGCCGCTTTACTGTAAATGCATTTTAACAGGAAGAATAAGAAAAAAACGGAAAAAAACATTATTTCTCAGTTTTCAGCCATTATAGTTTTAAAATAATACATGCCTCCATAATTAAAACTCACGTATTGTATTTGCCCATATGTCCCGGTTATTACACCGCTAAAATTATGTCCCTATCACAATGTATGGCGACAATATTTTATTTGGAAATAAAGGTGCATTTTTTCCATTTTGCATCTACCACTATTTACAAGTTTAATATAAAAAAAATACAGCAATATATCATCTTTACATTGATATCTAAAAAGTTTAGACCCTTAGGTAAATATTTACTTTTTTTTTTATTGTAATGATTTTTGTTTTTTTTTATAGTAAACATTTTATTTGGGTAGTTTTGGGAGGGTGGGATGTAGACAATAGGTTTATAATGTAAATGTGTGTTAATTTTTATTTTTTTTACTTTTAAATGTAGTATTACTTTTTGGCCACAAGATGGCGGCCATGAGTTTGTTTACATGACGTCACTAAGCGTAACATACGCTTAGAGCGACGCATGGGGGAGGTAACAGCCAGAAAAGGCGCAGTTTCCGAGAGAAGCTGTCGCTTTTTCAGCGGGGTAGAGGAATCAGTGATCGGGCACCATAGCCCGATTCACTGATTGCCTGGCTAACGAACCGCGGGCCGGGAGCGTGCGTGCACACAATCGGCCGCGGGAGCGCGCATGGTTCCTGGACGTAGTTTCTACGTCCAGGAACCAAAATAGGTTAAAGTGGATCCGAGGTGAAATTTTAAAAAAATCATTGCATAATTGTGTTCCTTTCCTATTGTTTATAGGGCATTCCTCAAGCCAAATACTTTTTTTGTTTTTGTTGTAATTCCCTATAAACTAAACAAGCCATGCCCACAGGTTTTCAGAGAGCCTTGGCAGTAGCAAGGGCTCATGGGAGCTCAGTCTGGGCAGGAGGAGGTGGTGTTACTAGCCATTGATTTCAGAGGCAGAGGGAGGAGGGGGGATTAGTTTTTTTTTCACAGGCTGAGTGCTGAAGATACAGATAAGCCTGCCTCTGTGTAATGTTTACAAACATGGCTGCTGTCATTGTATCACGGGAAGAAATAATCATTTTCTCTATCTAAACTTTATATTCGATATATAGACAAGTTAATTATTATAGTTAGTTTTTCATCTCGGATCCACTTTAAGGATGTTGCTAGTTGAAATCTATGCCCTGTTCTGACGCTGATGTGGCTACCAGGGCTTAGGTTTCAACTCCCCGCCGCCGTGAGCTCCCGGTTATCTTTCTGCTGTCTCCCCGCTGCAGCTCACTCACCATGCCATCTCTATGACAGCATAGCCCTGTAAGCGGGTCAGGAGCCGATTTTCATTGGCTCCTGACCCTGTCTATCAATGTAAGCAACTCCCATTGGTTCATAGGGCTACCTTCCTAGAGACCTGAGGTTCCCGACGTGCGGTGTGGACTGCCGGTGCGGCGGGTATGTGCAGCGATTCGTCTGTGTTCCGCAGTCTCTGGGACTTAAGGGGGCATAGACTGCTGGTACTTAAGTGGTTAACTGCTCTAGATGTTTTAACTACATTATTTCATCTTGCACATTTAGAATCGGCCTATTCCAAAGAAAAAAAAAAGAGACAAGGAGTTGCATATCTTGTTCTCATGCAGTTACTTTTGTTTAAGCAGTCCGGGCCTTATCAAAAGAAGCTTATCTCAGTAAAACCTCCTGCATGTGCATAAGGAACTCCTTTCACTCCGAGAAGTCTATAGGTGTGTACCCACCTTTGACGGATGATGCTCGTTGGGGATCAGGACCTGATATCATTGGGTCAGGCTGCACACAGGTGTGTCAGCTGTGTAGGTGATGGTGCACTGTGTTGATATGCAGAGGGCCGACGAGCGATGCGTTTGCGACGTCATAGGTCAAGATCTGTGTTGCTGGGTGTTAGTAGATCTGCCAAGCGGATCACTGGGGGTTGGGGCTCGGGAGCTATCGTACACATGCAGGATTATCGGCTGAGGTTGTTATCGGCCACCTCAGCCGACTTAAAGGAGAACTGTATTGAGAGGTATATGGAGGCTGCCATATTTATTTCCTTTTAAACAATACCAGTTGCCTGGCAGCCCTGCTGATCTATTTGGCTGAAGTAGTGGCTGAATCACACCAGAAGCAAGCATGCAGCTAATCTTGTCATATCTGTCAAAATTGTCAGAAAAACCTGATCTGGTGCATGCTTGTTCAGGGCCTATGGCTGAAAGTATTAGAGGCAGAGGATCAGCAGAATAGCCAGGTAACTGGTATAGCTTAAATGGAAATAAATATGGCAGCCTCCATACAGCTCTCTCTACAGTTCTCCTTTAAGTCAGGAGTGTATATGGGCCTTAATGCTGGGGATACACGGTAAGATACTTTCTTCTCAATCGAGCCGCTGATGGCTCGATTGATAATTTCCTACAGGTCCGATGACCCGCCGGATCAACTCCCCGCGGGCGGACAATAGCGGGGAATCGAGCGGTAGATAAGGAGCGCCCGTGGGGACGAGCGGGGATCGATCCAGGCACCGACAGGGACGAGCGGGAATGCGCCGGGATCGAGCCAGTGGCTCGATCCGGCGCAACTATCTTACCGTGTATCCCCAGCATAAGAGGTCTGGGCTACAAGACCGAGATGCTTAAAATAGAGATAAGATGCCTGGTAGACATTATGTTAGTTTGCAGTAAGGAGATTTAAATGAGGCAGTTAAAAATGGCGACTAGCCATCAATAAGTACAACTCAAAACTAAACAAGACAAATTCTGATCCTGTTCAGGATAAGTAAACCTATGCAATATATAACATCAAAGTGGCAGCCATAATATTTGTGTTCTGGGCCAAATTTGCTTGGATCAGCAGTATAGCTTGAAAATTTCTCAAAACTCACTTAATTCAGCCAGTGAGACGGCACAGAGCAGAAACAATAGATGCTAGACTACATTTCCCAGTATCCATGCATTACAGTGGAAAACACACGTCTGTACAAAGAGATGGGTGTTTCAGCTCTGTTAGGCCTCTTTTAGATGGGAAGCTGATCTACACGCTTGTTGGGCACTTCAGCATCCTGTCTGCTGACCCCAAGTGCCATTCAGGTGCAAGTAAAATGCAGCCAAATGGCAGCATTTGTAACACCACATGTCAGTAGCAAAGAACCGCGACATATCGTGTCCGAGCAGGGCTGGGCCATGCAGCTAACATGCAATTAACTTTTTCTCCTGAGTTTTCTTCTAGATTATATGTTCACACCATGATAATAAATGCCTTTTAACCTCCCTGGCGGTCAATTAAAATCGCCAGGGGGGCAGCGCAACACTTTTATTTTATTTTTTTTTAATCATGTAGCTAGCCTAGCGCTAGCTACATGATAGCCGCTGAGCTGCGACATCCCCCCACCCCCTTCGATCGCCTCCGGCGATCAGAGCAAGCAGGAAATCCTGTTCAGAATGGGATTTCCTGCTTGGCTTCCCGATCGTGATGATGTCATCGACGTCGCGACATCATCGGGAGTCCCGATCCACCCCTCAGTGCTGCCTGGCACTGATTGGCCAGGCTGCGCACGGGGTCTGGGGGGCGCAGCGGGTAACGGCGAATCAGCCCAGAGCGGCGGCGACCGCATAGTACACACAGCTAGCAAAGTGCTAGCTGCATGTAACGGAATTTTTTTTTTTTAAATCGGCCCACCAGGGCCTGAGCGGTGCCTTGCGGCGGCATAGCCCGTGCTCAGCACGGGCTTACCGCCCAGGAGGTTAAACCACCAGCAAACAAGAAAATACCCCAAATAATTTTGGTTATTTTACTTTTTCAATTGCAAAGTGGTAAAAAGTGATTTTAAACATAAGATGAAACATTTCCTAGGAGAAAAAGTTAATTACATATGGGCCCCTAGGTACACATAAAAGTGAACCCGAGGTGGCGCAGAAGGGATACAGAGGCATGTTTCATGCCTGTGCCCCCCACGCTGCTCTCGCCCCCCCCCCCCCCGCGCTATCATACCTCAACATAGCTGATATGTAGATTGTTGCCAATCTCAAGGGTTAGGGGCGTTTCTAGCAGGAGAGGTTTTCCCTGTCAAAATGCCCACTGAGGGCGTTCCTGTCAGCCTTCCCTAGCTGCTATTGGGCAGCTCTGCCTCTCCACGGTCGCTCGCCTGCCTCCCTTGCTCTGCTCTGTGATCAGACACACAGAGCGGAGCTTCCAGCATCGTGACCCCAGGGGTCACAGAAGATTAAACTATGGTAGAGCACAGGAGACTCGTGAAGCAGTGGGTATTGTGACTAACTGATCCCGCCAGCCCCCATGGATCAGCTAGCATGTTTTTTTTTCTAAGTTTAAATCCCCACCTCGGGTTAACGTTAAAGCATCCTATCTAATAAAGCCACAGGTTTCTGCTTCCACCTGCCTCAGTGAGTGCTAACACCGTATTGCGCATGGCCACAGGTGGGCGTGGGGGAGCCCTGATTGCTAGTCAGTTAAATAATGACCTATATATAATAGACATACAGCATAGCCATTGGTCTTTCATTTTTGTTATCAGATGGGCTTTTAGGGCTGTCACACAACAGTGTGGTGGGTTAGATTGAGAAAACACAAGAGGTTTCTTTTGCGCATGAATGCATTTCTTTCTCTTTTTTTTGTGGCAATAAACAGAAAAAAATGTGTTTAGCCAAATGCAGTGCATTAAAAAATGCTGCATGTGTAAACCAGTACATAATATGAATGTTAGGATTGTGATCTATGGAAAATTGCTGTGCATTATTTAAAAACAAAAACAAAAAACCATTGAGCACAAGAGCTCTAAATGTCCCCCCAGACAATAATTTATTCCACCAAATCACCTGTTTAAATCCCACTCCAGTGTACTGTTTATTAACCCCTCCCCAGGCAGTTATTCACGAGCAGTAGATTTTTCTATCTTGATGCAAATTTTCCTGAAGTTGGTAATCAGATTGATATTCAACAATTCGCATGCAGCTGCTGCCTCATAATTTGCTTCAGCATATCATATCTGTTTTCACCAGTTAGGTCTCTTTTACACGGACTGTTGAATTGTGTGCACAGCAAACAGTTACCAGCCAACTGTAAGCAGTTGTGAGAGTTTGAGAGGCATTTCACTGCCTATCAACAGTCAGTGGAAAAGAGGCCTTAGTGTGAACCCCCTGACAGACATTAAGAGGCAATTCCCAAGTTCATAGGTTCAGGAAACCCATCCCTGCAGCCCAGATGCATGGAAGGAAGAGAAGTAATGCTATGTGTAGTGCACCCTGCTATGGGTGGGATCATAGCTGACCTGCACTCTCACCTTCCCCTCAGGCCTGAAACCCTCTAGCGGTGCTTTTATAGGCGAGTCCGATCGCTGGGCTCCATAGCTGGGCTGTGCTGGAGGCTGAAAAGCCTGCACAGCCCAGTGCACCAACAAAGAGCCTGGTCGATAGGGGGGTTTAACACTGCGGTCCGCAAGTGTTTAAATGCATAACTCCTCTCTGACGCCAGATTATAAGCAACAAAAGCATATAAAAGCGTTCTAACAAATGCGAGTGTAGAGATTTAGAGAGAGAACATATAAACTGCTTACATTTAAAATTATAATGTACTCACATTCACTGGCTCAAAGCACATAAAAAACTAGGCACAATCATCAGAATTGGCTACATATCCAAGACAATGTAGCTCTTCACTCAAAAGCCTTCTATGGGCATGCCATGAAGCAGGTATGTACTCAAAGGCCTGCACACATTTGCAATAATGGTAGCCTGAGATTACCATGCTTTATTTTAGATTGCCTATCCCCATACAACATGCTGTTTGGCCATCTGCCAATTAGTATGTCTGCTGTATATAGTGGGTAGGGATGGGGAAGAAACAAGAGTGAACTGCTCGCGGCGGTATATGAGAATGTTTACGCAGGAAAATTGTGCTCAGTCACTAAGTGTTGGGCATCTCGGGACACCTGTGTGCACATGGAAAGAGGTTGTCTGAGGTGATTGTTCAAAATAGTTTTTTGTACCAAGTTGCAGGTGGTGAAGGGCAAAGCGGCTAATTTGGGCATCACATAGAGCGCAATTTTAACCACTTAAGCCCTCAGTCGTTTTCACTTTATGCATCCAAGCAATGTTCACCTCCCATTCATTAGCCTATAACTTTATCACTACTTATCACAATAAACTGATCTATATCTTGTTTTTTCCGCCACCAATTAGGCTTTCTTTGGGTGGTACATTTTGCTAAGAGCTACCTTACTGTAAATACATTTTAACAGTAAGAATAAGAACAAAACGGAAAAAAATCATTATTTCTCAGTTTCCGGCCATTATAGTTTTAAAATAATACATGCCTCCATAGTTAAAACCCATGTATTGTATTTGCCCATTTGTCCCGGTTATTTCACCGTTTAAATTATATCCCTATCACAATGTATGGCAACCATATTTTATTTGGAAATAAAAGAGCATTTTTTCTGTTTTGCATCCATCACTATTTACAAGCTTATAAAAAAAATATAGAAATATTTCATCTTAACATAGATATTTAAAAAGTTTAGACCCTTAGGTAAATATTTGTGTTTTTTTTATTGTAATGTTTTTTTTGTTTTTTTTTATGAAGCATTTTATGTGGGTATTTTTGAGAGGGTAGGATGTAAATAGTGTTTTATTTGGGGAAACATATGTGCATTTTAATTTTTTTTTTACTTTTAGATGTACCGGTAGTTTTACTTTGAGTTTGTTTACATGACGTTACTCTAAGCGTACAATGTACGCTTAAAGGGACATAGGAGTCAGAAAAAGCGAAGCTTCCAAGAGAAGCTGACGCTTTTTGTGCGGGGGAGAGGAATCAGTGATCGGGCACCATAGCCCGATTCATTGATTCCTGGGCTAACAAATCCTCGGCCTGGAGCGTGCGTGCACGCGCACGAACGGCCGCGGGAGCACGCATGTCCTCCTTGACGTTTTTATACGTCAAGGACAAATTGGTTAAAGCTAATCAGTTTGTTTGGAGATAGCTGTAAGGTTTTAGAATTTTGTTAAAAATTACTGCATTTTCCACCATATAAGATGCACTTTCTCCCCAAAAAATGATCTTATATGGCAAATGCAGGGAAACCCTAATGCCCATCAACCACTTAGCAACTTCTGACACGCCTATCTATGTCCCTATTTATAAACGCCTTTAAACACATGTAAACACTTAGTTCTGTTTTCTATTTGTAGGAAACAGTTAGTTTAGCACCATCTTGTGGCCAAAAAGTAAAACTACTTCCAAATACACCATTATACACTTACATAGTTACATAGTTATTTAGGTTGAAAAGAGTCTATCGAGTTCAACCAGAGAACAAAGTACAACTCCAGCCTGCTCCCTCACATATCCCTGTTAATCCAGAGGAAGGCGAAAAACCCTTACAAGGCATAGTCCAATTAGCCCCAAAAAGGGAAAAAATTCCTTCCCAACTCCAGATGGCACTCAGATAATATCACTGGGCATTAGCTAGTAATTGTAACCATGATGTCTTTCAACGCAAGGAAGGCATCTAAGCCCCCTTTAAATGCAGGTATAGAAGTTGCCATAACTACTTCCTGTGGCAATGCATTCCACACTCTTACAGCAAAGAACCCTTTCCTAAATAAATGGCTAAAATGTTTTTCCTCCATGCACAGATCATGTCCTCTTGTCCTTTGAGAAGGCCTAGGTACAAAAAGCTCATCCGCCAAGCTTTTATATTGCCCTCTGATGTATTTATACATGTTAATTAGATCCCCTCTAAGGCGTCTTTTCTCTAGACTAAATAAACCCAGTTTATCTAACCTTTCTTGGTAAGTGAGACTTTCCGTCCCACGTATCAATTTTGTTGCTCGCATCTGCACCTGCTCTAAAACTGCAATATCTTTGCTGTAATGTGGTGCCCAGAACTGAATTCCGTATTCCAAATGTGGCCTTACTAGAGAGTTAAACGGGCAATATTATGCTAGCACCTCGAGTTTTTATTTCCCTTTTAATGCATCCCAAAATATTATTAGCTTTAGCTGCAGCGGCTTGGCATTGAATACGATTATTTAACTTGATGTCGATGAGTACTCCTAAGTCCTTCTCCAAGTTTGATGTCCCCAACTGTATCCCATTTATTTTATATGGTGCTAGACCATTGGTACGACCAAAATGCATGACTTTACATTTTTCAACATTGAATTTCATCTGCCATTTATGTGCCCATATAGCCATCCTATCCAGATCCTGTTGCAATATGTCACTATCTTCCTGAGAGTTGTTGATTCTTCACAATTTTGTATCCTCTGCAAAAATAGCAACACTGCTTTCTACTGCATCTACTAAGTTATTAATAAATGAATTGAGGAGCACTGGACCCAGTACAGACCCCTGTGGGACCCCACTGTCCATTAGCCAGTTCCCTATCCATGCACACAGACTCTTCCCCAGTCCTTGCAACCTCAACTTTTTCACCAGACTTTTGTGGGGGACAGTGTCAAAGGCCTTAGCAAAGTCCAAGTATATCACATCTACAGCATTCCCAATATCCACATTAGCGTTCACTACCTCATAAAAGCTGAGCATGTTAGTCAAACAGGACCTGTCTTTAGTAAACCCATGCTGATGCTTAGAAATAAGATTTTCTACTGTGAAGTCATGTATAGTCTCTCTAAGTATCTCTTAGTAACCCTTCAAATAGTTTGCATACAACTGATGTTAACCACTTGCCGACCAGGGGAATTTTCACTGATCGGTGCTGCATGGCCTCTACAGCCCGCAGCACCGATCAGCAGTGCAGCAGGGCGATCAGACTACCCCCTTTTTTCCCCACTAGGGGGATGTCCTGCTGGGGGGGTCTGATCGCCGCCGGCCATTAGTGGGTAGTGGGGGGGGCTCCTCAAAGCCCCCCTCCGCAGCGTTTTGTGCGCTCCCTCCCTCCCCTTACCTCCCTCTCCCTTCCTGGGCTGCGCAGGACGGATATCAGTCCTGCGCATTGTGGGATAGGCTTCAGCCTATCATATGCCGGCGATCCCCGGCCAATCAGAGGCCGGGGATCGCCGATCTGACTTACGGCGCTGCTGCGCAGCAGCGCCGTTTCATGTAAACAGCAGGGATTTATTCCCCGCCTGTTTACATTTTGCCGGCGAGCCGCTATCGGCGGCTCTCCGGCTGTTCACGGAGACACCCTCCGTGAACTGACATGGAAAGGCCGCTCGATCGAGCGGCCGTTTCCATGGTAACCCGCAGACGACCAGTTTACGCCAATCGGCGTTAGCTGGTCGTCAACAGGTATATAATTTCCTGGATCTGATTTTTTTGCCCTTCTTAAATAATGGGAAAACGTGGGATGTATGCCAATCCACTGGGACTCTGCCAGTTGAAAGAGAGTCACAAAAGCTAAGATAAAGGGGTTTGTCTATAACTGAACTTAATTCCCTTAGGACCCGGGGATGCATGCCATCCGGGCCAGGTGCCTTGTCTATTTTTAATTTATTTAGTCTTGCCTTCACTTCTTCCTGCGTTAAGTATTTAATATTACAATTGGAAGATTGAGACTCTTCTGCATCTGTAATTTGCAACAGTGATGTTTCCCTTGTGAAGACAGAAGCAAAGAAAGCATTTAATAACTCTGCCTTACCTTGGTCATCCACCATTGAGTTCCCATCCTCATTCTTTAGGAGTCCAATATAGTCAACCTTTCATTTTTTAGAGTTGATGTACTTATAACACTTCTTTGGGTTAGATTTGATATTCCTAGCGATTTGATTTTCAGCTTCAATCTTTGCCAGCCTAATTTATTTTTTACAACTTTTATTGCACTCCTTATTTCTTAATGCAGCCTCGGTCCCCTCCTGTTTTAGGACCTTATATGCATTATTTTTCCCCTTTATTTTATCTCTAACCTTTCTATTCATCCATAGAGGCCTTTTTTTATTCTTAGATGTTTTGTTTTCATATGGGATACACCTACTACAATATTGATTAAGAATAAGTCTAAAAGCTTGCCATTTCCCTTCAGTGTTCTCCCCTTGTAGTACATTATGCCAGTTCACCAGACTTAGTGCCTGCCTGAGTTGATTGAACTTTGCTTTTCTAAAAGTCACAGGGCCCGTTTCCACTGTCGCGGTTTCCGCCGCGATTCCGCAGAGTTTCCCCGCACATGAATCGCACGGGGAAACTCTGCCATAGGAGATACCGGCGCCGCGGCCGAATCACTTGCGGAAGCGATTCGGCCGGAACCCCCTGCAGAATTCGCGGCGGTGGCTGCGAATCCCATAGCCGTGCATGGCACGGCTCATGGGATCCGCCTGCGATCCCGCCCACCCGCTTAGTGCCGGCGTGCGTCTACGAGATGCACACCGCACTAGTGGAAACGAGCCCATAGTTTTAGTGGTCCCGCTGCCCCGCTGCCTATCAGTCACCAGATCAAATGTTATCATGTTGTGATCACTATTTCCCAAATGTTCTTGAACCTGCACATTTGATACATTATCTGGTCTATTTGAAAGGATCAAATCCAGTAACTCATTCCCCCTAGTTAGTTCCGTTACCATTTGAGTCAGGTAACTGTCCTGTAGTGATACCAGAAATCTGCTGCTTTTACCAGAATGGGTAGCCTCAATACTCCAGTCAATGTCTGGAAAGTTGAAGTCACCCATAACTATGACCTCATTTTTACTTGCAGCTTTTTCAATCTGATGTAGTAATTGCAGTTCTGCAGCTTCATGAATATGTGGTGGCCTGTAGCATACCCCAATAAGCAATTGGCAACATTTATTTCCACCATGAATATTTACCCAAACGGACTCCACATCTTCGCAATCTTCATCCATCTCATCGTTTAGGACAGTTGTAAAAGAGTTCTTAACAAAGAGACAAACCTCTCCACCTTTTTTCCCTGTTTTATCCTTCCCAAACACATTGCATCCCTCTAAATTCGCTATCCAGTCATGGCTTTCATCCATCCATCCGTGTCTCGGTTATTCCCACAATGTCATAGTCTTTGTCAATCAGAATGAACTCTAGTTCGTCCATTTTATATGCAAGGCTCCTAGCATTGGTTACCATGCACTTTATATTTTTACCACCATGCACTTTATATTTTTACCACCACATTTTCCAATTTTGGTTACCTGAAATGGGCTACTTTAAGTTTTACCAACCTCCTTACTCTTTGCACTGTCCCCACCCCCCCATAATGTTAGGCTCCCACTGTATTTTTACCTTATCTTGTCTACATATTGAGACTTTACACTCCCTCCTCCCCCCAGATCCTAATGTAAAATCTCCCCCAATGCAGCTGCACCTTTCCCATTAAGGTGCAGCCCATCTCTGCTGTAGAACCTGTAGCTGACTGCAAAGTCTGCCCAGTTCTCCAGGAACCCAAACCCCTCCTTCCTACACCAATTTCTCAGCCACTTATTTAACTCCCTAAGCTCCCTCTGTCTCTCAGATGTGGCACTGGCAGTATTTCAGAAAACACCACCTTGAAGGTCCCTTCTTTAAGTTTATCTCCAAGTACCTGAAAATCATTTTTGTGGACCTTCCATCTCCCACCAACTATGTCATCTGTGCCAATGTGTACCATGACAGCCACGTCTTCCCCAGCCCCACCCAATAATCTGTCAATTCTTTCCGCTACATGCAGAACCCGAGCACCCGGGAGACAACAGACTGTACGGCATTCACGATTTCTTCGACCGATTACCCTATCTGTGTGCCTAATAATTGAATCCCCTACCACCAGTATCTGTCTAGCCTTAGCTGCACTCCTATTCCCTTTCTCGTTGCAGCGGTCTGCCCCTTGGTTGCTATGGGACACATCTTGCTGCAGCATTGCCACTCCAGAATCATCCTCCCCAATATTACACAAACAAGCATACTTATTAGAGAGGGACAACTCAGGACTAGCCTCCCTGCCATTTTTCCCCCTAACCCTTCTGTGACCCAACTAGCGGCTACCTTTGCTTCTTGCTCCGGCTGTACTCCACCCACCTCATCTTCACCGGTCCCCTCCAGTGTCTGGATCATGAGATCCAAGCTCTTTTACATGTTGTGTATGTGTCTCAGTGTTGCGAGATGCTCATTTAGCTCTGTGACTTCAGCCTCTAACTGAGCAACACGCACACACCCAGGGCAACAGTAAACACCCTCAATCTGCTGATCAAGGCATGCATACATGTTGCAGGATGTACACTGTACTGTATTGTCCTACATGATGACAATTGTGTGCGGGAAAATAGAGTAAACTGTAATGGTAAAAGATGAAGCAGGAGAGTGAGTGAAGCTGGGGTGGAGGGAGAGTGAGTGAAGCTGGGGTGGAGGAGAGGGAGGGTGAATGAAGCTGGGGTGGAGGAGAGGGAGGGTGAGTGAAGCTGGGGTGGAGGAGAGGGAGAGTGAGTGAAGCTGGGGTGGAGGAGAGGGAGAGTGAGTCAAGGAAGAGAGAAAAATGAAATACATTTTCATTATTTTTTTTAACTCCTTCACCTCTAACCCAGAATAAAATATTATCACAGTACATTGTCCTAGGGACACAATTGTAATAACCGGGACAAATGGGCAAATAAAAAAAGTTTGTTTTATCTACAATAGTACATTTTACTTTTAAACCTACAATGGCTGAAAGCTGAGGAATGGTGAATTTTCTCCTTTTTTTTCTTCTTCATCCCTGTCAAATGCATATAAAATAAATTCCTAGCATAAAGTACTGCCCAAAGAAAGACTAGTTTGTCCCACAAAAAATATATAGATCATTTAAGTGCGATAATTAGCGATAAAGTTATTATCGAATGAATGGGAAGAACTTTTGAAGGGGAAAAAAACCTGTGGTAGGGTAGTGGTTGAACCTGGTGTGTCTATATTCCAGGAGCGTCTTGTAGATGTTCTCCTCCAATTAATGTCCTCAGGTGTCCCCATGTGTCTCCTATGTGTGGTGACTTCTGCTATACGCATCTTCAGTAGAAGCCACTGCTAGGGTGAGTGGCAAGAGAGGAGACAGGTCTGCGGTCCCTGAGAGTCGATGGAGTAGGTAAGACTACCGCTGTGCTGACAACTACACCCGGGGGGAGCGCACACAAGCGGAGGGAGGCGGACCACATGGGGAGCCAGGGACATACAGGAGCGGCACGCTACTAAATACATGCTGCTACACATGATTTCCCTCCACCAACAGAGCTCTCTGTTGGTGGGGTCTGATCACTCCTCCAGTGTTGTTGTTTTTTTTTTTGTTTTTTTTATATAAATGTTTATTTTATTATTTTTACAATTTATACACGAACAGTCTCTGAGCGGCGATCGCTTTCAAAGCAGGGGATGGGCGCGCAGCCTGTGCGCGATCTCCTGCTAGCCCCATAGATGACCGTTCACATCAATCGTGGCGTGGAGCGGTCCTGGGGCTGCCGCACTGCTCACACCAATTGGCGTGTAGCAGTCGGCAAGTAGTTAATAACTTACTCCAATAAATGCTATGTATTTCGTGGGACACAGCCCACTTCCTCAGGCAGTGGAACAGGAGCAGCTGATCAGCGTGGCTCCTCTTACTCCTAAAAATTACTTCTTCTTTTTTTTTTTTCTTTTTTTTTTAAGCCCTTTTTTTTATATTTAACCACTTCACCACTGAGGGGTTTTACCCCCTGACCACCAGAGCAATTTTCACCTTTCAGCGCTCCTTACATTCATTCGTCTATAACTTTATCATTACTTATCGCAATGAAATGAACTATATCTTGTTTTTTCCGCCACCAATTAGGCTTTCTTTAGGTGGGACATTATGCCAAGAATTATTTTTTTCTAAATGTGTTTTAATGGGAAAATAGGAAAAATGTGGGGGAAAAAAAAAATTATTTTTCAGTTTTCGGCCATTATAGTTTTTAAATAATGCATGCTACTGTAATTAAAACCCATGAAATTTATGTGCCCTTTTGTCCCGGTTATAAAACCGTTTAAATTATGTCCCTATCACAATGTTTGGCGCCAATATTTCATTTGGAAATAAAGGTGCATTTTTTTCAGTTTTGCGTC
Source organism: Hyperolius riggenbachi (assembly GCF_040937935.1). Lineage (NCBI taxonomy): Eukaryota > Metazoa > Chordata > Amphibia > Anura > Hyperoliidae > Hyperolius > Hyperolius riggenbachi. Next base: position 228,809,586 of record NC_090654.1, on the reverse strand, counting down.
CATCCCTAATTACAAGCCCATAGTTTATAAAGTAACAGTGTTATACCCTCTTGACTTAAATATTTAAAAAGTTCAGTCCCTAAGGTAACTAATTATGTATTTTTTTTAATTGTAAATTTTTGAATTTTTTTTTAATTACAAAAAAAAAAAAAATGGGGAGTGTGGGAGGTAATGAGTTAATTTTTTGTGTAAAAGTCATTTATTTGTATGTGAAAAATGTGTAGGGTGTAGTTTACTATTTGGCCACAAGATGGCCACAGTAACTTTTTGCTTTATTGCGACCTCCAAGCCTCCTTCCGGAAGCTTGGAGGAAGAATAAGGAGGCTGGACACGTGAGTTTCTTCTCACAATGATCGCGCTGCCCATAGGAGAGCAGCGGGTCATTGTGGGGCTTAGATCAACGAACGGGAATGGATTTTCCCGTTCATTGATCTCCGGGCGAGCGGGCGGCGGCGGTTTTACTAGCGGCGGGCGGCGTGTTTACGAGCGGGAGCGCGGACAGCGTCGGGAACGCGGAAAGTACGTGTTTCTCCGTCCCTGGTTTTTAAAGGATGGAAAAAGGGGCGGAGAAATACGTACGCGCGGGGGTAAAGTGGTTAAAGATCTACAAAGTAGGTTGAATGCTTTACTGTCTCGGCTCAGTGGCAGTCTATTAAGTGTCCCAGACTTACAATACATGAACTATTGACTGTTTTTTATCTCTCCCCTGAGCTCAGAAGTTGTATTATGCCAGGAAAACTTTTATGGCTGTAATTTGCTTATCAGTGATGTTTACTATATTCCTGACAAGGTACCAGACAAGACAGAAGCTGTTACTTCCATGCCTAGAAATTAACTTTCAGGCAGTAAAATAAAAAAAGTAAAACAGCCTGGTTATTAATGTTTTGCACTATTCATACATGCTTATCTCATCATGTCATCTCGAGTAAACTTTAAGCATATTATCACCTGCTACTTTTTCTTACAATAGTGCTTAATAACAGAGAAAAGTCCAAGGCATTACTATTAATAGTTGACATTTTCTTTATGCGACTTTACCACATAATTCAGAATAGCTCAGAGCTTTAATTGAAGAAACAAACCATAAAAAAAAAAAATTATATATATATATATATATATATATATATATATATATATATCTCCCTCTTCACCTCAGTCACTGGGACAGATAAAGATGGCGCACAGTGCCGGGGAATAGAAATGGCGCCGCATTGACTTCAATTATATAACGCTATAACGTTTTAAGTGTTAAACAATGTTGCATGCAGTGTGCCTTCCACTTATAATGCTAAATAGCGTCATAAGTCTTAAAAAATGCAGGGGGCTAGTGTTAGGCGGAGTGGGTGGGGGGCAGAGGCAGCGGGACACTGGAGGGAGTTGGATTAGATGGAGGAAGGATATTTGCATATGCATACATTACCTTGTCCCAGTGGGCGATTGCTCCTTCACTTCCTCAGTTACGGTAGTTTGCTGTAGTCCTGCATCCAGCCAATCACCATGTGGCTTCAGTCAGGAAGTGAAGGAAGCGATCGCCTGTCGGGACAAGGTATATGCACACATCCTCCACCTAATCCTACTCCCTCCACACCTGCTGCCTAGCCCCTCTGCAGTTTTTAATGGTGCACCGTTTTGCAGATAAATGTATCATAAAACGCTATTTACTGTTTTAATGTATTTAACACTTTATTTACATTGAAACGGTAAATAGCATTTTATGATGCACTTATCGGTGGAACGGTGTGCCATTTCTCACCCTGCGCCATTTTTAACTGTACCCCTGGTCTCTGCCCCCAGTCATGATGGTGTCAGCTTATGCATCTAGTGAGTCACGGGTATTTGGAGGGGGGAAGGAACGAGACATATAATTTCATTGCAGAGCTGTGACAATGATTTGGGCACCGCTATAGGTCATAATTAGAATTACGGCTATAGCAGCGCTCTGTGACTAATGCTGAACCAGTAACTACTGCACAATGCTGAGGCGTTACTACATGATTGAGGCTACGTTGCATATGCATGAGCCTCTGCAAAACCAATGGCTGCTGTACATCTTCAGTAAGATGCTGGACATCGTATTTGACATCTTACACAATAACACTTTTCACATTACTCACTGCCTGGTAACAGCTCAGTGTGGTCTATAGCATGTAGCAGCATGGGGCCTTTGTAAACTGCTGTCAACAACATCCAGCAAGTTAACATTTTTTACCATCTGTTTCAAATACTGAGAAATTCAATAACGCTACTGCAACAATATCGATATATTTCAACCTTGTAATAAAAAGGAAAGCAAGAAAGGTAATTACATTGACCTTCTGTCTCAAGCTGGCCGGACTAGCTGCAGGCACACTTTCTGTTCTATTTGATTAAAGAATTGGCTCATGAGGACTAAGCTTCCTTATGCGGATGAAACCGCTGGATGTGCCTGGCTTGATTACAGCGGTGGCAAGTGACAGGCAAAGGATAACAGTGTGGCATCCTGCTAAGCACCCAATATAGCAAAACAAGTAACGGGCTTTTGGTTTTGTGACTGTTTACTGAGGTCTGAATTGTTCTGCTGAATAAAAGTATAGCCCAGGGCTTCCTCTGCTCGCTTTGGAATCTTAAGCTACCATAAGAGGTTAAACCCTAAATATTTTCTGCAGCACATACTGCCCTTGTTCCTGATCTTGCACTGAAGGTTCAGCTTTATCTGCAGAATCAGAATGGCTGCCTGGAATGGTTTACACGACAGACAAAATAATGACAGGTGGCAGCATCCACGGGTGCCGGTTGCCATGACAACATGCCAGACTAGTGCAGGCTGGGGGCCTATCATGCGAAGAGGAAAATCAGCACGATTCCTCCCAGGCACAAATTGGACACCATGCAAGCCACAGGAAGTCTGGCTTGAAATGCATAATACGCGGAGACATCTCTCAGGGCTGATCCTTTCAGCCAATAAAATCTACATTCCATACAGACCACTCAGAGCTTAATACAGAAAACAATACAGTTTTCAGCACATAAAAGTTGCACATACCACTATTTGTAAACACGGTTCTAAGTTGTGACATTAACTATGCATTTGTTCTATATGTGTACAAGGGGCAGACATGCTACTCTACAAAACATTCCATTTTCTTTGCTTTTCACCACCTGCCTATAACCGGTCTTCACAAATGGCAAGGGAGTAGGGCCTAAGGAAACTGCATAAAGCGACCACCTACAGATAAAATGCATCTAAGTAAACTCATATTGGCAGCACGTTCCCTATTCCTATGCATAAGCTGCACTTACTAATAGGCCTCTCTTGATACGTATTCTGGTATAAGCCCTCAAAGGCCTGAGACCCACTAACAGCCCTTTAAAAGCATTTGCATTTTGCCAGAAATCAACAAAGTGATATAACATTAGAACCCTAAAAGGGTGGTTCCACTACAGCGTGTGCACTTGGCAATTGGGCTGCAGCATTCCTGGAGCGATCCCGGCACGGTCGCATTGAAGAGATGCAGGGTCAAATTGTGACCGCGCAGAGAATCATGTTAAAAATCCTAGACTTCCACAATTTTTGAAATCGTCTGAGCTTTGTGACAGATCACAAAGCACCAGCAGTGGGTTGCAGGCCTTAGACATTATACAGAAGACCAACATGGCAATTTTTATTTTATTATTGAAAATAACTGAATTTATACTTTTGAAAAAATTAAATGTCTTACAAATTTTGTATAAACCTTTACACAGCTATCCACAGGCCCTCAGACACCCTGGTTGTGCCCCAAGGACCCACCAAGACCTTCTGTCTAAAGCCCCTTTCACGCTGCACCAGTTAGGTTCCATTGTAACAGACAATATAATTGCATCACAGTACAAAGTAATTATGTTTCTATGATGCATTCACATCTGCAAATCAGCATTGTAATTATGATTTGCGTTGGAATAGCATGTAGCATGCTGTGCAAGCATAAGTCTATGGTCTGTATGTTGCATTGCAACGGTAACCTGCTATACAACTTTTTATAACGTTGCAATCCTGGATGTGCAATGGGTATACTGTGAGAGTATCCTAACTGTGACAACTTGTGTATCAGCACACAAGCACAACACTGAAGATGTGACACAAGATATGATGTTTAATCAGTGTTCAGCTTGTCCTATCAAAATAACTCAACACACTGCCATTAATGTCTAAACAAAAGTACACCTCTAAGTGAAGAATGTTCAAATGTGCAAAATTATGTCCTATTAAACATTTTCTGTCCCCGGGTCATGTTACTCTTTAGCATTACAAGGCCTCAGGTGTAAATGGGGAACAGGTGTGTTTAATTTAGGGTTATCGCTCTCACACTCTGCTATACTGGTCACTGCAAGTTCAGCATGGCACCTCATGGCAGGAAGCTTTCTGAGGGTCTTAAAAAAAAGAGTCCTCTACTTAAGGGCCTAGGCTATAAGAAGATTGCCAATACCCCTAAACTGAGCTGCAGCTTGGTAGACCATACCGCGGTTAAACAGGAAAGAATTCACCCAGAACAGTTAAAAAGGTTGATTGCACATGCTCCATGTCATATCCTGAGATTGGCCTCAATTCACTAAGCATATCTCCTGTCTTTTAAAGGATACCACAGCTCACAAGCTGTGGTAAAATAAATGCAGCATGGTGTAGGGGAAAAAAAAGGACATACTCGCCGCACCCCTCGCTCCCTGCCGTCGGGTCCCGCTCATCTGCTACAGTTCCTGGTACCAGCCGACTCTTCTGACCCCTGACTCGGACATACTGCGCTGCGCATGCACAGTATGTCCAATCATCTCCCCTTCTGCCGTCGCATAACGGCAGAAGATCGGACACTCCCCCGCCTCCTCCCTGCCCAGCGTGTGCGCTCCACTAATAAAGCTAACGTGACATGCTAGCTGGAGTCACACTGGGAGCGGCGATTTGGAGAGAGAGCGGAGGGGGAGTGAGTTGGGATGGACGGGAAGCAGGCACTTTCATAGTAAGTGCCCGCTTCCCGGGCAGGCTTGGGCTTGAAAAGACATCACAGAAGACTGACTTAGCTATAATCATTACAGGGCAAAACCAGACTGAATGCTCAGTCGGGGATTTTATCAGGGCTGCTAACAAGCAGACTGTGCAGTGAAAAATGAAACCGAGAGCAGGATAGGTTTTTTTTTCTCTATTGTTCCCACTGATATATGTGGTAAAATACAAGAGGGTGCTTCGTCTCTGGTTCACTCTAAGGACTGAAGTGATAAGATAACTCTCTCACTGAGAAAACTTATCTCTACACCTTAATAAGGCAAGCTTCTTTAGTGAATTTACACTGAACATACCGATCGATGTGTGGTGAGAAGTTTTCTCTTGCCTTATTATCACAAGCATGATCTTGGTGAATTAAGGCCATTGTCTTTTGCAAATAGACGCATGAGTGCAGACAGCATTATTGTCTATTGTGACGGAAAGCTGCTGTGTGTGCTCATCGCTGCCCAATAGTGGGGAGATCGGTGAATGAGAACGCATTTCCATTCATTGATCAAAGTCCCCATGTCAAAGATCGCTGGCAACGATGAGTAACACATACATCCTAACAGTAATAATAATACATACACATACCAACTTTTTTTGGTATACTGAACTTTAATATATATGTTAAGAGGGTTACTGTTATTTTTGAAAATATGGGCTTGTAACTAGTGATGGACGCAAAACTAAAAAAATGCACCTTTAGTTCCAAATAAAATATTGGCGCCATACATTGTACTAGGAGAGTATTTTAAATGTTGCAGTAACTGGGATAAATTGGCAAATACAATGTATGGGTTTTAATTATGGTAGCATGTATTATTTTAAAACTATATAATGGCTGAAAACGGAAGGATAATGATTTTTTTTTTCATTTTTCCCGCTTAAAATGCATTTAGAATAAAATAATTCTTAGCAAACTGTACCACCCAAAGAAAGCCTAAATGTTGGCGAAAAAAAACAAGATATAGATTGTTTTGTTGTGATAAGTAGTAATAAAGTTATTGGCAAATTAATGAAGGGAGCGCTGAAAGGTGAACATTCCTCTGGTACAGAAGGGGAAAACGCCTTAGTAGTGACTTGGTTAAGGCTATATGAGTGCTGCTGGCACTGGGGAGCTACAGTTCATTGAGGGAACTATGAATGAAACATGCATTGTGGCATTTTGAAGCAGAGCAGGATCCCCTCCCTTCTAAAACTGGGCCACAGGGCAGAATTCCAACAGGATAACCACCCAAACACACCTCCAAGATTATCACTTCCTTGCTGAAAGCAAAGGTACTGGACTGGCCAAACATGTCTCCAGAACTAAACCCTATTGAGCATATATGGGTATCCTCAATTGGAATGTGGAGGAGTGCAAGGCCTCTAAAAATCCACCAGCTTCATGATGTCATTATGGAGGAGTGGAAGTGGCAATGTGTGAAGCTGTAGCGAACTACATGCCCAAGAGAGCTAAAAGGAGCCAGAGGTAGAGACATATGGGGGCCGCCATATTGTTTTCCTCTTAAACAATACCAGATGCCTGGCAGTCCTGCTGATCTGTCTGGTCAGTAGTGTCTGAATCACACACCTGAAACATGCATGCAGCTTTATTTTTTTTAAAGAAACGTATGATCTACAAGCTTGTTCAGTCTATGGCTAAAAGTATTAGAGGCAGTGGGTCAGTAGGACAGCCAGGCAATGTGCATCATTTAAAAGGAAATCTGTCAGCCTCCATATGCCTCTTACTTCCCTGTAAGACAGTGCTGGGAAATAATGGTGGGCACACAAATTGACACTTTGGGTAGAATTTTAACTTTCTTCAATTAGGGATGCATTCATTTTTGTTGCCAGTGGTTTAGCCATTACTGGCTGTGTGTAAATGTGATGGGACAGCAAATTTACATTTTTATAGAAGCTATACACGGACTACTTTACATCAAAGTGTCATATCTTCAGTTTTGTGCCATGAAAAGATATAATAAAATATTTATAAAAATGTGAGAGGTGTACTTACTTTTGTTAAATACTACCAGTATATTATAATAATAATAATTTATTGGTGAATAAATGGGAACAGTGTGGATATGTGAAAATTGCTCTCGTCCTGAAGTGCCGCAACCAAGTTACCTGGAATCCAAGGATGGATATGTTTTTATATACTTATTTTTCCCCTTAAGGGGACTTGAACTCGTGCAAAGGACACAAGGAAAACACAGATGAATCCACCCTGTTTGTGTTTAGAGAGAAGAGCATGTCTAATTCCCTCTCATCTGCATGTAATCACTACTGTAATTTGAGCTCTCAGCTGTGTCCATACAGGAAGTTTTTAAACACAGGATTCTAACCCTAGGTCTGCTTCCATGAAAGGAGGAAGTAGACACACTGCAGATTTATTGCAGGAGTTATGTGGGCTGTAACAAATGTTTTTTTTCTTTAAAGGTTATTATGCTGTTGCTTATCTTTTAGAGCAGAGAGCGTAAGTTCTGTGTTCAGGTCCGCTTTAAAGTAAGACTAAACTTAATTATACATAAAATAAAATCACTTTCAATGTGAACTGGTATACTGTTCCACAGAGTACATGGTGCACCATCACTGCCGATTTAATGCAGAACGTTGTAGTGAGCAATAGGGAGAAGTGATGTTCCTTTCTAAAGTAAGCAATATTTGAAAGTATACATTTATATGCGATGTTCTTAAATGCTGTACCTCTGTAACCTGGCCCCTCAGATATAATGTGTAAAAACAGTAATATGAGACACAAACTGCCAACATTGCTGGGTCACACTGTAGACCTGCAAGTCTCATCTAAAATCTGTATATCTGCTGACTGCAGGTCATATTCAACACACAAGTCTGTCTTATACATACAGGAGAAAAACATCAGAAGGCAACAACTTGTGTTCTTTTAAGGCACATGTCAGGGTAACCCTTTTAGTATTTGCTGTATATCTGATGAGTTATCTAATGTTTCTTTATATACATACTACTTATTTAGCAATGGTTGACACTAGACACGTGTTTACTGATCTTTGCCCAGTTTCCGCGTACTGCCTGGGCTATTAGAAATGTCCAAATGGGATACTTGGCTACACAAAGTCATGACACAGACTTTTCCATTATATCCACTATAACACACACAAGTTCACAGGCCATGCTAACGCTGATGTCTGACTGCTGACATTGGAGTGATAACACTGCCCCACAGTACAGTTCTAATGAGAAGGCCTGCAGTGCCCCTCCAGTACCGACCATCCCACAGTTTTGGGAGACACTGCACTAGACCCAGTCTTTAGATTGGCAACAGACTAGGCTTTACAGGAAGATAACTAGTTGGTATTCACTCTAAATGTTATTTTTCTAGCTCGGAAAGGATCAGATGGTGCTATACTTTCCAATAACTACTGTGATTTCTGCCTCGGAGACTCAACCATGAACAAGAAAAGTGGTCAACCAGAAGAGCTTGTATCCTGTGCTGACTGTGGACGTTCCGGTAGGTCGTTCCTCTTTCTGCTCTGAATCTGTTATGAAACATTTGCAATGCATGGATTTTTGCCTGCATCTGGATATAAGTAGATGCATGAAATAGGCACAACAACATGATTGGTCGCAGACGTGTGCAGTCCAAGCCATTGGGAAACAAAGGCCCGTTTACTGCTTGTGCAATTCATAGCAGAATACTATTAAGTGAATGTAGAGACTATAAAATAATGCAGATGAGACACTCTAATACCAAAAGATAAAATTAGACTGGATGATATTTCATTTCAAACTGCAGCACACAAAGCCTTTAGTCCTCTTAAAACCTTTTTTTCATTAGTTAAGTTAAAGTGTATATATACTGTATATGTATATATCTGTATATATATATATATATATATATATATATATATATATATATATATATATATATATATATATATATATTAGTTTTGCTGCATTTTATGGCACCATTTACGTGCTTACGTTACACAGGCATACTTGTTGTACTTTCATCACAAAATAATATTTAAACATTTGACATCGGCTAGCAAGCAATTGCTTGCTATATAGTAATAAGGGGCAATACAGAAAAGCAAGCAGAAACACACATCTCATGCAGTAAGACTGACCCACTACTTAAAATCAATTAAAAACATTGCTCACATTGCAGCACAGAGGCTCTGAGAAGCCACCAGAAAATGTGGTCTTCAATCAGAGTTGATTAAATGTCAAGTCTGCAGTCCTCCTTTCCTTAAGGTGCATATACTGGCTTACTGCCACATTAAGAAAAGCTTGGTGCCAAGAAAACTGGGGCCCCAGATATTGACTGTTGCTGGATCAAAATTGATTTGCCCACAAAAGATCTATTTGCCCACTGCAATGCAAAGGATATTGTAATTAGTTTTAATCAGTGTTTGGGCTTGACTGATATCTAGAAGAAATACACATCTTGTACAATATAAAGTTTTTATATTTTGCCATATTTTTGTATTGCTCCTTATTAACTTTTGAGAACTATATATAGTTTATATAAAAGTTTTGGAGCCATCTATGAGCATGTAGGAACATAAAAGGCTAAGGACGTACATTGTATCCTGCTAAATCCATTCCATGTATGGATTTGCTTCAACTAGCTCAGGACGGGCCTTAGGTAAAACTATGCCGCACTAGTGGCTGCCTAAGTCTAATGCGCATAGTTTTAATGCAGCCAGATCCTGTGCACAGAACTTGATCGCGTTTTGCCGCTGGCACAGAACTCAGCTGTCTAAAGACTGCTGACTTTCTTACCTCGGTCAGGAACCATTTTCGTTGGCTACTGACCTCCTGATCACTGTTAGGCAATCACAGTGATGAAGAAGTGAAAAATGAAAGGGGCCAGAGCCTGCAGTCTTAAATTGGTTACAATATCACAAGTAAACCCATCAAGAGAAAAATATGAAGGTAGTCAATGTCTATCACTATTAATACTGCTCACTCCCCTGGAACAAGCACATGATCAGAGAAGTCAGTGAAGCAACTGATCTGGATACTTGTTCTTGGCAGTTAGTGACTGAGTACTGTAGCCAGAGCATCAGCAATAAAGCCGGGAGAATGTCTGCTATTGCAAATTCCATTTACTTTATATTTGGATATAGGGTGCTTTAGATATGCACAGTGCTCATATGCAAAACAAGACTTTCCTAATTGTGTACACAAATTGTGATGCTATGCTGATCAGGTAGTGACCCTGTGTGTATAAAATGCGCAGTAGGATTATACACTAAATGCAGTAATCGTGTGACCAGCTTTGTGCCGAATAATATAAGCATCATCTTTTAAAGTTTCATTTCGTGTGGTTAAAGTTGACTTTTGGGTTGAATATTTATCCACTTTTCCTCATAAGATATATATGTACCAGTAGTGCAGAAAAGTGAGAATTTCAAGCAGAATATGGTGATGTAGAAAGAACATGCCATAGCAGTAGTTGTAAGAGAAGGTCCTGAAAATAAATACAGTGGAGTCTGTTATCCATCCCCAATTGGGATGGGCTGATGGGGGGATAAGTAGGCTTTTTGGTTGCTTGAGACTGAATGTTAAAAATAGGCCTAGTTAATACAGTACTATACCCCACTTCATATCACTCTATATACATACAATGAACCCTGTTTTAAATGATACAATACAGTAATTGAAAGTATGGTATATGAACCTTGGGAGAGCCATGGAACCCAGTCTTTCAGCATATAAGAGCCCACAAACCGCCTCGGAAGTTGGCCTTCAACACAGAGTACTGCCGATGATTTGTTCTGGGTGGTTGAGACTTCTGAATAACTGGGACTCCACTGTATTTTAATGGCACAACTCATATATGTTATAAGGAGCCTGCATGGATGGGCAGTGGCACAACCAGAAGGCCTCTGTGCAGTGCTGTACGCTGTCACTGCCTGATTCACTGTACCAGTGCAACTTCCAGGCTGGCACATTTCTGTGCTACTACTGCAAACACTTCTATGTGAATAATTACATCTATCCTAGCAGATTCCTTATAAACTATTGGTGCAGAGACAAAGGTAGAATGTTTAGTCAAGTAATACATGGGAGGCTTATCCGTAAAAGCACTGAAATCTACATCACCATAATTTATGTTGGAAAAGCCTTCTAGGGAAATTCTATATGAAAGAATGCAACTTTAAAAGAAGTCATTGCTTGCAGAGTGTTGCCAATAAATAATCTGTACAGTGGATAAAAATGCTATACTATATCCATGCTTGACATGATTTTGCAGTGTCTGTTTTTCTGGTATAGCAGCCATGCATCTATAAGTAACTATGGGCATACGTCTCAGCAGGATATCTTTATTGATGTGGATATGCCTCTTTAGCTTTTGTGTGTTTGGTTGTTACAAATGCTATAATGTGGTTAGTAATCTGTTATACTATTTTAGTTATGTTTGCACACAGATCAGAACATACTGCCTTTATTGGTATGTAAAGTGCTAGTACAATGTCTGTGTGCTGCTTACATACAAACTGATACCTGAAAGCAGTATGCTTGGTATTCTTCTAAACAAAATTAAATAATAACCCTCTTGCTGCCAATGCGTATATGGTTGATTTTTTTTTTTTTAACCGACAGATACGAATGCTCGTTTTGTTTTATTTAATTCTTTTAATTGTGTTTTACTTTCTTATTTTCTGTCTCAGTGGTGTGGCTGTGTTAATATGCATTGCTATCTGAATGTATGTTACTTAACCCTTGTGCTGATATATTCATCATACATGTCAGCTCATTTGGGAAAAGAAGGCAGGAAGGCGATGAACAACGCAGAGGACTTGTTCGGTGCCACTTCAGAAAGCGACACTTCAACGTTTCATGGCTTTGACGAGGATGACTGGGAGGAGCCTTCCTTTGTCCAAGCCAGTTGCTCCCCTACTGCAGAGGACCGGGGAGACTGCTAGAGGAAATAATCTGGATAAAACCAACTCCTTCCAAATACTTTACCACCCCTTTAACTTAATTTTTGAGGGGTTTTTTTTGTTTTAAATTTTGTCCCACCCCTCTTTATTTCTTCTACATTTACAAAAGCACAACTGGATGTTTCAACATGTTTCTGAGTTTGTTGATGAACTGTGTTTTTTTTTATTTCTTTCCTCTACATTGCAATCTCCAGTATTAGTCCGTGACCGCTCGCTGACTCTGCGACCACCTCTGATTGAGAACTGCATTTTTCTAATACTGGTACTTTACATGTTACAACTGAAAAAAAAACAGAAGGCAGCAAAACACTGGATGTCTACTTAGATTCTGTCTACGTCCCCAATTACCTCACTGACAGAAGACTTGTATTAATGTTGGTGTCTACATGAAATTGGATTTTGCACCCACGTGTGGAATCGGCTTGACTTCAAACTGAACACTGCTGTGAAAGGAGCCACCTCCTTATTTTCCTCCACCTGATCTCCTGCATGGGAGCAGGCGGTCTTTAGGTAGAGAACAAACCTAGAGCAAATGGGATAAATACCTCATTTTTGCTTTCCCTCCTTCAGTGGTTTATAAATGCTATTTATTTTTGTGTCTGAAAAGGACTCCCTGATGTCTAAAAGGCACCTTTTTGTCTCCTTATTTAATACCACCTACTAGAAGATACCAAAGCAGTACCCGTTAATGGTCCACAGGGCAATGGAATTGAGACCAAACCATCGTCACTGGCGCTGAGCTAAAATCAGACTGAATGGCGACAGAACAAGCTAAGGTACGCTACCAGCACATTTCACTCCCATCATACTCTGCTCAGTAACTTGCTGAACTGCCGTGAGATTTCAGGGTTTCATTAGATCTGATTACACATCACTCTCCCGTCACAATGGAATAAACATCCAAAAGACACCCACTAAAAGTCTGAAGACAGAAATGGGGGAACAATAATTATAAATGACTTTTAAGACTGTTCGCATCTCAGTTATATAGAGCAAATACAAAGCTTGTTTTCATGACTACACAAATATCTGTTCTCTTCTGTGGATGGTTTTCTATGATTTTTACTGTAGTATAGACACTGGAAATTACACAGGTAGGCTATTTCAGCAGTACACGTCTACCTCCCAATCACCATACCATGACGACAGGCAAGGTCAGTGTTACTCACACCAGGTATTTTCCCCCCCAAAGGAGAAGTGAACTAGTGGCCTAGTGTGTCTATAATAAAAAGCAAGTTAGAGAAGCTAGCTTACTTGCCTCACCTGTATGGTATTGGAGATCTCACTGGTGGAATCTCTTATTGTTTAGAAAAAGGGGGGGGGGGAAACGAGCTAAATGTTTTATCCACCAGAGGGTGCAATGGATGGGAGGGAGTGTCTATGTAACTGAGACAACATTTCTGTATACTCACTATGCCCTCTGGTGACTGGAGAATTCGCTTGTTCATTTCTCTGAAATAGCAGAATGCATAAAGCTAGGCTCATTCAGAGAGATCATTGGGGTCATTCAGGTAAGGTGATACCTGATATACTCACATATAAAATGTGCTGAAAAGTTACCCCCCTCGGCTTATATGCGAGTTAGTGGAGCAGAATGGATGATGAAGCAAGTTTTGTTACTGGCAGAGGAGCGTAAGGATCGTGCACTAGTGATCCTGCTCTTGCCAGCTGGCTTCCTGCTGTGTCTGTGCCCTCCTCCCCCCACAATATGGTGTGCAGATTGCACTGCTCAAGACTAACTGTGTCCCCTGGCTTGTGGAGGGGAATGTGCAAGCAACGTGTCAGAGGTGCAATAATAAGCGCTTTGAATACGACAGGAGAAAAGCACTATACAAAAAAAGGAATTATTAATGATCAGGGATTCTTCCTGTGTGGCAATTGCTGTGTCTCATATCTATGATGCCATCTAGTGTAGTCTAGAGAGAGAGCTGTATCATCCTTGGGCCACATCTGGCTATGGGAATGGGGCTGACTTGTACTGGGGGCACATCTTGCTACTGTGGAGGTGGCTGTACTGAGCAAGTAGCTTACAATACAATAATACAATACAATAACATTTGTAAAGCTCTTTTCTCCCATAGGACTCAAAGCGCATAGCTGTGTCTCAGATTAATACAGGGTTTCAGGCTGGGTTGTGTTACAGAGGAGATAGTCAGATGTTCATGAATGCCAGACTGAAAAGGTAGGTTTTCAGTTTAGACTTAAATGCTTCCAGGGATGGGGCTGTCCTGATTGGGTGTGGCAGGGAGTTCCAAAGTGTAAGGGGCAGCATGACAAAAGGCTCTGTCTCCAAAGGTTTTGAGGTGGACTCTGGGGGTGACCAAGGTGTTACGTCCTTTTGATCTAAGATTGTGGGGGGTGTGATGTAGTTGCAACAAGTCCTTCAGGTATCCAGGGCCCAGATTGTGCAAGGATTTGAATGTCAGTAAGCCAATCTTAAACAGAATTCTCCATTTTATCGGTAGCCAGTGGAGTGAGCTCAGGGTTGGTGTTATGTGGCAATGGCGGGGTTGGCTCGTTAACAGCCTTGCGGCGGCATTCTGTACTAATTGCAGGCGGCGTAAGTCTTTCTTATGCAGGCCTGTGTAGAGGACGTTGCAGTAGTCTAACCTTGATGTGACGAAGGCATGAACTAGGGTTGGAAGATCCTCTGAAGGAATTAGGTGTTTAATCCTTGCAATATTCCTTAGGTGAAAGAACAAGTCAATAACTTTTTCCTGGTTTCGAAGGGGAAAGTGGGTACCTCGGCTTATACGTGAGTCAACTTGTGTCCAAGTATATACGGTACGAATTTTTTGTGCTTTAAAGGACAACTGAAGTGAGAAGAATATAAAGGCTGCCATATTTATTTCCTTTTAAACAATAATAGTTGCCTGCCAGCCCTGCACCTGATCTGCATATGCTTGTTCAGGGTCTATGGCTAAAAGTATTAGAGGCAGAGGCTCAGCAGGACTGCCAGGCAACTGGTATTGCTTAAAAGGAAATAAATACAGCAGCCTCCATATCCCTCTCACTTCAGTTGTCCTTTAACCACTTGCCGACCAAGTGATTTTCCGTTAATCTGTGCTGGGTGGGCTCTTCAGCCTCCAGCACAGATCGTATTGCAGGCAGGGCGATCAGACTCCCCCCCCCCCCCTTTTTCCCCCACTAGGGGGATGTCCTGCTGGGGGGGTCTGATCGCCGCCGCTCTGCTGTGCCCTGTGGGGGGGGCTCCTTAAAGCCCCCCTCTGCAGTGCTATTCCCCCCTCTCTCTCCTTCCCTCCCTCTCCCTGGCTCTGTGGGCGGTACAGGACGGCGATACGTCCTGTACCGCCTCTGATAGGCTTCAGCCTATCAGAGGCCGGGGATAGCCGATCTCCTTTACGACACTGCTGCAGCGCCGTGCAGTGTAAACACCGGGGCTTTCTTCCCCGCGTGTTTACATTTCGCCTGCGAGCCGCGATCGGAGGCTCGCAGGCAGTTCACGGAGATGCCCTCCGTGAACCGACATGGAACGGCCGCTCGTTTCCATGGAAACCCACAGCCAACCAGTTTACGCCAATCGGCGTAAGCTGGTTGTCAAGAGGTTAAAGGAACACACTGAGGTATGACACCGATAATTAAATAAGCTCAGGTTACAAAACTAACATTCTTTTTTAGCAGTAATTACCATACTCAAAGATAGTCTAAATACAGGAACATGCTGATAAGTAATGACAGCATCACAGAATATGTTAGCGCTTTATAAAGCAATAATATTCCTCAGTACTCCAGCCTATCTTCCACCTCTATAAATGGGCTTTTCTGAGCCAGAAAATAATTTATTTTAAATCTGTGCTTTATTATGTGTGGGGACAATACAGGTTCTCTTTAACCAGTTCATGTCCTAACTACAGTATATTCACGTCATTGCAAGTGGCTTCTGAAAGCCACATGACGCGAATATAAGTTGCCCTCTTTAAATGAGCACAACGCGCGTGCTAGCACGCACCTGGGCTCATCAACCCCCCCTCCCTCTAACTACACTAAAAGGGATCCCCTCCCAGGTGTCCGATCACCCCACACCTGATCCCCTGTAATTACCCCCCTCCTCCATGCTGCGATCGGGAAAACAGATTTTTCACCAAATTTTGTTCCTGCGGTGGCGATCAGGCTCCCCTCCATTTAGTACCGCTGACAGCCTCTATGTACAGGGTGAATCGGGTCCCGGCTTGATGACTGCATCAAGCCTGGACCCGATCCATTCTGCACATAGAGGCTGTCAGCGGTACTGAATGGAAAGAAGGCTGATCGCTGCCGCAGGAACAAGATTAGGTGAGAGTTTTCTTATACATAGCTTCCCTGTGCCAATCTCTGAAGGGGGGAAGGGAGATCTTTAACCACCACACACACACACACTGGATAACCATGGGAGGGACACACATCCAGCCAACTTGGGGGGGGGGGGTTGAGTAGATAAAGATACACATCTGGCTAGCTGGGGGGGGGGGTATCCAGAGGCACATACGACCAACTATGGGGGAGGGGGGGGTAATATATAGGTGCACATCTGGCTAACTGGGGGGAGGATCAAATTATGAAGGAGGGGGGAAAAAAATCGGACACAAAATGAAAAAATGCATTTTATTTCCAAATATTTTATTGTCACCATACATTGTACTAGGATTGAAATTTAAATGGTGAAATAACCAGGACAAATGGACAAATAAAATGTGTGGGTTTAACTTACAGCAGCAACTTTTATTTTCAAACTATAATGGCTGAAAACTGGGAAATAATGACTTTTTTTTTATTTTATTTTTTTTTTTTTACCCCTTGTTCACTTTAAAATGCATAGAAAATAATATAATTCTTAGCAAAAAGTACCACCCAAAGAAAGCCTAATTGGTGGCGGAAAATACAAGGTATAGATCATTTATGTGTGATAAGTAGTGATAAAGTTATTGGCGAATGAATGGGAGGAGTGTGAAATGTAGAAAATTGTTATTTTTTTTAGGGGGAAAACCCCAGGGACGCGAAGTGGTTAAAGTAACACCGGCTTCCTAAGTTGCCACGGCACACCTTAAAGTGACCCCGAACAGTGCGAATAAAGGAAGTCTGGACTTACCTGGGGCTTCCAGTAGCCCACGAGGTCCCCTGGCATCCTCTTGGTCCCTTCTGTGGTCCAGCTGGAGGCTCCGCTAATCCAGCGACTTTAGCTGAATTTGCGCTTTCGGGGGCGCATGCGCAACTTCAGCCAAAGTTGCCGGATTACCGGAGCTGCCAGCTGGACCATGGAAAGGACCAAGAGGTTGTTCGGGGACCTCGTGGGCTATGTGGGGCTAGAGGAAGCCCCAGGTAAGCCCAGATTTCTTTTTTTTTTTTCACACTGCCTGGGGTTCCTTTAAGCGCTTTCTCCTCCTGGATGTAAAGCTACGTCCAGGAGGCCATGTGCGCTCCTGCGGGCAAATGCACGCGCGCTCCCAGCCGCAGATCGGTAGCCCAGGAATCAGTGAATCGGGCCATGGTGCCTGATCACCGATTCCTCTCCCCCGCAGAAAAAGCGACAGCTTCTCTCGGAAGCGTTGCTTTTTCTGCCTCCTACGTCCCTCTAAGCGTACATGTTACGCTTAGTTACGTCATGTGATAGGGACATAATTTAAACGGTGTAATAACCGGGACAAATGGGCATATACAATACATTTTAATTATGGAGGCATGTATTATTTTAACACTATAATGGCCGAAAACTTTTTTTTCTTATTCTTACTGTTAAAATGCATTTACAGTAAGGTAGCTCTTAGCAAAATGTACCACCCAAAGAAAGCCTAATTGGTGGCGGAAAAAACAAGATATAGATCAGTTCATTGTGATAAGTAATGATAAAGTTATAGGCTAATGAATCGGAGGTGAACATTGCTCAGATGCATAAAGTGAAAACGAAGGGCTGAAGTGGTTAAAACCTTTTTTCCACAGGGTGCTGAACTCCTCGTTTGTCAGGCAGTTTAGCCTCCTGGCTGCAGGCCTCAATCGGAATTACAGCCGAATGGCAAAATTTGGTAACACCAATTGTGGCAGGTTTGATAAGTGGCAGCATTACCCAGCAGTTAAAAAAAAAAAAAAGTCTTATCGTTTCTGAGGATGGAAAGCTCTAGTAAGAACCCAGCCATTGAACAGGCGCAGCTGCAAGGCAGTGAATTCAATACCTTCACCTGCCTATGGAGAGCATGCTCAACATTCAATGCCTGCGTGCAGTACTCCCAAGCAGCCGTCCAGAACTCCTACATTAAGGCTTCTTTCCCACTAAGACGTTGCGTTAGATGCTACATTAAGGACGCATTACGTGCACCTAACGCAACGCATAGTGGGGTAGAGGCTGGACGTCAGATTGAGCCGCGTTAAGCGACTCTTCACGCGTCCTGTGATGCGTACTTTTGGACGAATGCGGCATCAGGTGGTCCCGCCAGCCAATCGCCACATAGAGCGGCGCGCCAGGAAGTAAACACTGCACGTCACACCGTGCAGTGAATAATAATTAGCCATGTGCCTGGACACGGAGGAGGGGAGACCTCCTCCTCCAACACTACTGAGCATGTGCAAACAGTCTAACGCGGCTTAGCCGCTTATAACGCACAGCATGCAGCACTTTGTTTTTACCTGCTGCGTTACAGTGTAACGCAACGTGGGCACTGTGAACAGCCCATTGATTTTTTCATTGCTGTGCGGTGGGCTGCGTTACAGGCTGCACTAACGTGCGCCTGCAACGTCTCACTGTGAAAGCAGCCTAAAATGGGTTTCATGGTTGTGGGAACACGAGTGCGCCCCCCAGCTGTATGCCATGTAGAAATGCCCGTCTCATGTACCGCCATTGTCGAGCTCTAGCTTTGGGAGAGAGGGAATGCTTTTGCTAATAACAGCTGTTAAAGAATTATTTTATGTCACTGAGAATTTAATTTTATTCAGGTAGACTTTCTGTTTTTTTATAATAGTTTACAGGGACCACTGTGGGAAGACTTAGCGCTCTGCATTGGCAGAAACTAGAAAATGAAAACATGTAACCAAGTAGATGCAATCCTACTACAGAATTCTAATTTCTTCTAGCTAGCGCATATAAAATCACCTCTAATCTACATAACAGAATATCACCAGGTTCTTGTTTTCTGGTTCCTTAAAATAAATTACATTAATGTGTGGTAGCCCCACAGTCTTATGTATTAAACAGCATTCTGCTTTGTGAAAGGTTTGTCTGTTTCAATGAACAATAAACAGATTTAGCTCATTGTATTGCAATGTCATTTGTAACGCAAGACACAAGAAATTCAAAAATTACATTATAGATTCCCAAGTCCAGAAACAAAAAGTCCAGAAACAAAAAGTCCAGAAACAAAAAGTCCAGAAACAAAAAGTCCAGAAACAAAAAGTCCAGAAACAAAAAGTCCAGAAACAAAAAGTCCAGAAACAAAAAGTCCAGAAACAAAAAGTCCAGAAACAAAAAGTCCAGAAACAAAAAGTCCAGAAACAAAAAGTCCAGAAACAAAAAGTCCAGAAACAAAAAGTCCAGAAACTAGTGGCAACATGGAATAAAACAGTGTTCTGTATGTCTGTGGTCTGGATTTTGAACTGAAGGCTTTATATATATTGGCCCCTCAGGACATATCTAGCTTAATGCAATTGTGCGTTACTAGAAGAGTTTATAATGGGGAGATAAAAAGAAACCCCTTACGTCTGTCTAAGCCCTTCCTCTATGGGTGGAGGAGGGTGACTGAATTGTCTACATGAGCATGCATGGCGGATTTACAGATCAATAATAATAATAATCTGAACATTTGTATAGCGCTTTTCTCCTGTTGGACTCAAAGCGCTCAAGAGCTGCAGCCACTGGAACTCGCTCAAGAGCTGCAGCCACTGGGACATGCTCGAGAGCCCACCCTGCAGTGTTAATGAGTCTTGCCTTGAACTACTTACTGAATAGATACTTGACCTAGCCAGGATTTGAACCCTGGTCTCGCATGGCAAAGGTAGAGCCCTTAACCAGTACACTATCCAGCCACTAGATCAAGAGCCTATATACAAAAAGACCTGATGCCTTAAACTCCATCTCTATAAATGCCGCACCATACATCACTTCCCCCTTAAAGGAAACCCAAGGGGAGAGGGATATGGAGGCTGCCATATTTATTTTCTTGTAAACAATGCCAGTTGCCTGGCAGCACTGTTGATCTTCTAGCATTAGTAGTGTCTGAGTCAAACCCTGGAACAAGCATATGGCTATCCAGTAAAACCTGAGTCAAAGCACATGATCTGCTGCATGCTTGTTTAGGGTCTATGGCTAAAAGTATTAGTGACACAGCATCAGGAGGACTGTCAGGCAACTGGTATTGCTTAAAAGGAAATAAGTATGGCAGCCTCCATAGCCCTCTCACTTGGGGTTCCCTTTAAGTTGATAAACTTAAAGGACCACTATAGCAGAAATTACCACAATTTAAAATACACATGTATTTGTACTTTTGTCTCTGAATAAATTGCACTATAAATTATGTTCTGCTATCATCCTTCCACTAGCAGTAGGCAGTAGAAATTTGAAAAAAACAGACAAAGTTTGAACTGATCCATCTCCTCACCGTAGATTTTCAGTAATTCTTTTTTTTTTTTCCAAGAGCACTCCCTGGATGACAGTGGCACACTCCAGCAGCCACAATAATATGCACAACAATAGAATGGCTTTCCCAGCTCCATTGTAAATGTGCTTTCCAGGGAATGCTTTTGAATAGAAATACATACTGGGCTAGTCCAAAACCTTTTCAAATCTGTCAGATTCAATTAACACACATATATTTTACAAATAGTTGTCCTTAAAAAACATTTGCTGAAATAAATCTAAAGTACGGAAGAGGTAACCATACCATTCAAAACCCATTCGGGCATGTTAACTCAACCATTCCTTTCTTAGCTAGAAAGTCAGCCAGTAGCTAAATCTTAGTAGTGTTTGGCAAGTAATGAAAATTAAGCCTGTTCAGGGACATCTCCTAGCCCCCTCTGTGACATTTTTGCCACTCTCCGCCGCAATATTGGCGATAAAATACGTTTTATAAACTGTTTCGTAAACCGTAAAGATGGCCGCCAAAACAGGAAGTATACTGAAAAGAAACAGGATGTATACTGCCTTATGTTTGCATGACAAGTTTTTATTATTACACAGTGAATGCAGCCTTCAGATGTTATGTGCAAGTTTAGAAAAAGTTTTACCTTCTGCCTCTGCGGCTCTGTGCCGCTGAAGCGTGACAAGACACCTCAGACTCCTTTATAAGCCCAGCTGTTTCCAGATGGTCACAGGGACACCTTGATTCAAATTTATTGTAATACTAGATCTAATATACATACACTAGTCAGAGTAAATACACTATATATTTTTTTTATTTTTTTTTACTTTCTATGTAGCTGTAGCTTATAGCAAGTATTATAATATGATAGGTCTGAAACTCTTGCCGACAGGTTTTGGATTAGTCTATCTCCTTATGAGGGGGATTCTTAGACTTGCTTTTAATGGTATCAAAAGAACTCTCTGGTAAGGACCTGTACAAACATGCCAGCCGGCCTGCCGACAACACGTGCTACTATTCTGGCAATTCATCACTGCCATTCAAGAAGGTGCCTTTGAAAATAAGGCATCTTGGGATTTCCCCATGAGAAGATGAACTAGTCTAAAATGTAATGGTATGAGGTTCAGAGTTGGTAGAATATAATACCTACTGCAAGTTACAGCTAAATTAGAAGTAAAAGCTTTATAGAGCATTAATTCCAGGATAAATGTACATTGTATGTGTAATTTTACAGGTTTTTTCCCCCCAAAGTGCCTCTTTCATGACTATATGCCTAGTGGTACCAGGATGGTACGTTTTGAGGAGACCACATCAATACATGAAACTTTTACTAATGATTAACCATATAGTATAACATATTGTAGCAGTCAGCTGATCTGTACTGAGAACACATTCAGTACACATTTCATTTCTGAGATGAAAAGGGCATACTAACACAAATGAATATGCTACACAATCTGACAAAAGCCTCTTCCATCTGGTCAGCAATGGACACAGTGCCTGTCAGCTGCAACAGTAGACCTGCCATAATTCATTATGGGCAGGGGAGTGGACCCGTAGAACCCTCAATATGGGAAAGGGAGTGGTGTTTTGCTCAGGTTTGCACATCTTCATGTGGCATAAGGCAGTTTTTGCAGTCATGAAACCGCTTCATGTGTCGACCACAGTTACATGTGTGGTGGCAAGCACTGCCATTTGTCTGCAGCTAGAAGTCACTTGATGGTCGGCACATCAGTGGTTGAACTGCCGAGCAAGCCCACAGTTCAGCCATTCATGAAGAGGCCCAATGTTTTCTGCAGTAGCACCTGGTCAAGCCATATAGGATAGCTAAAATTAGGCTTTTTCATATGGACAGGTGATAGGTGGTGCATTCATTAAAGGAAATTTGAACCCTTGAAAAAAAAAAGGAGTTTCACTTACCTGGGGCTTCTACCAGTCCCCTGCAGCCATCCAAATAGATATACTAAATCAACCCACATTTGCATTGGATTAGTAATGCTGTTATAAGGCATTATAGATTTGACCCCCATGATGAAATCTCAGAACCAGTTGCCTAATGTTTACCAGTGCTTCCATTTTAATGCAATGTTGTTGCTCAAGTGTGATTCTAAAGACTGGCATACATGAGTTAACATTTTTAAAAACCGTTAGAATTGATAAAAACATCCAATCTAATTAAAACTTATTAAACTTTCAAGGTCCTCTAGATTTGGACCATTCTTCCTGAGATAGATGTCAAGGGTGTTTTTAGGCATAGGCAGGCACTACAGGTCACTTCCTGGGGTGCCATTGGTCCGGGGGGGGGGGGGGGCATGCCTCATATCAAGCCCCACCTCTTGAATTAAGCCATGTCCCACGGGTGTTTTGTCCTGTCTCCTTGTGCTACCTTCAGTCCCCCTGTGCCACCTCTGCCCCCTTCTGTCTAATTGTGCCACATCTGCACCCCAGTGTGTCCAGAGATGGATTAAAGTGAAATGGCTCCCAAGGCAAGCAATGACTTTGGGCCCACACTTGATGGCCACCTAGATTTTTAGACAAGATTTGTTGGGGGTTAGTGTAAACCAAGCCCCTAGTTTTTCTTTAGACCCTAGGCACCTGCCTAATTTGCCTTGTGAATGATCCATCTCTGTGTGCCTCCCTGTCCCACTGTGCTTCCTTCTGTCACCACTTTGCGCCTCCCTCTGTCCCATTTACCACTATCTGTTCCCGTCCCCCTCCTGCGCATCCCCAGTCCAGTGGGTAAAAGCAGAGAATAGCGCAGCAGAAGCTGTGCTCTAACCTCCCCTCTGGAGTCCAGTGCTGTGCCTGTGTGGCCATCCTGTGTGTTTTCTGCTCCCTCTTGTTCTGGCTCTCCTCATGTAGCGTGTAATCACACTACATGCACTAGAGAGTGGTGAGTGAACAGGGGGAAGCACAGCAATGGGCTCCAGCAGAGAGGTGAGAGCGCAGCTTCTGCTGCATTATACTCTGCATTTATACACTAAGCTGGGGTGGTGCAGGAAGTGGGTGTGCAACAAAATGCGACAGGATCGGCGGGTTGTTTGTATCTCAGTGACTCCATGTACTATGCATCCACTCTATACGACACATGGTTTATATTCTTTAGTATGTGTTTTTTTTTGGGGGGGGGGGGGGGGGGAGAGCCGACACAGAACTTCTTGCCAGGAGTGACAAAAAAGGCTAGAAGTGCCCGATAGATGTGGATGGCTACCAGAGATTGGGGGATGCGGATGTTAAAGTGTATGTGAGACAAGGGAATTAAAAAGATTATATAAATACTTGGTGCTTCCTCCAGTCCCTTCTAGACTGATCACTCCCTCGCCTACCTCCTGCACCACCTGGATCCTCTGCTACTCAGCCCCAAAAGCCCTCAAGACAGGGTCAGTCAGCACAGGCACGGTCCATCGCACTTCCGTGGCCAGGAGAGCAACAGGGCCATGCTTGCTCAGACTGGAGGACTTTGTAGCTGAATTGTGGAGGATTCAGACAGGGCAGGAGGACAGCGAGGGAGTGATCAGCCTGGAAAGGGATGGAGGATGCCCCTGGTATGTATCATTTTTTTTAAATCCCCTCCATCTCAAGTTCTCTTTAAGGGCTGTGGGTAACTTCCTTTGAGAAGCTAAAGTCTTGCGACAGCAGGGGTGGGAGAGAGTGTGAGCAGCGAATACAGTGCAGGAGGTTTGGGCGCAGGCAATGCCACCATAGGCCATAATAGGAATTACGGCTATAGCAGCGCACAGTGAGTAACTTTGGCACCGTCGGAAGACGGAGCCGAAGTTACTTTTAAAACTCTGTAATTCGGAATTACATCATTCCCCACCATACACGTCGACCTGGAGGGGTAATGGTAATTCACGATCACGTAAGTGTGAGCAGATCTCTGCTGAGATGCAAGCTAATGTTGAGAGGTGTCAAGATGCTAAATAAATAACAGCAACAATATTGTCTGGATATCACTTAAACCTAGTGACATGGCTGAGTACAAAGGCATGAAGGGCTCTGATGCTCACCTCTAGTGATGGTCATGTCTAGGAGAACTCATGGGAAGCATGTGATCAGTTTGGTCAGGTGATAAATATGCTAGTTTTTAATATATTACACAATAAATGGTATAACGTGTATATATCAATCAATATCAACATTTTATTCTATCAAAAAAGTGGTAAAAAGGACATAATTTAAAAACGAGAGGTATGTTGCAGAGCCTGAATATAACACATTACCTGCCGGCCAGTGATCCAATCACACTAGTCCAATCAGCTCACTCACACAACCTATTTAAGCTGACAAATATAATCATTGCTGCTAGCAATAATATGGAAGTGCTAGGAAATTATCGAATGATGAGGGTAGGTGGTCTCAGTCCAATAGACTAGCAGCTGGGTAATGTAAAATAGCAAGCGAGGCAAAGCGTACAGTTCCCTGCGTCTGTCAATGCAAAGTCCTGTCACTGCTACAGAAAAGCACGCTGGTTGCACAAAAAAGGATTAGATCTCACCCGCATCTTCACTTGCAATTCAGCACAACTTAGTCAGCGTAAGGTCTCTTAGGTGACGTCAGGGCCCTTTTTTAGTCTTTGTTACTGCGCAGTTTGTGGGTGGAGAGCGGCACGGACCAAAAGCCAACTGGCGTCCCAGCACGGCTAACTCCTCGGTCTTAGTGCTCCAGCAATGTACACGACAGCAGTACGGCTCATACAGGTCCCTTGAGCGTGATTCAGACGTGTCGGTCAGACGTCATCAGGCTCCGCCCACCAATACGTTTCACGCCGTGGGCGTTTCTTCAGGGTGTACTGATAAATATGCAAGTCTCTGACTAACTAGTCATGATCATGTACTAAAGAAGGATGTCTTGTTGTCCAGATCTCACTTTGGTGCCAATCTGGACAGCATGCTGCAGATTTATGTATCATGCAGCCGAATCCTTATGGCAGTGCATGGCATGGCGATCCAGGCTGCGGCTACACAGAGGAAAGGAAGCCACGGCCGCTGCTCCTAGTGGAATCTGGCCATTAAAGAAAAACACTTCTTTGCTTCAACTTATAAAAAACTCCTACAATAAACATGCAGTGTTTACTTCCTAGAATTTTTGAATTAAGGCTAGCATACATGTCCAACTAAAGTGCACAACCAACCCAACGACAAACGACCGCATGACCAAGCAACTGCACAACTTGTATTTTCCATGCACCAACCAACTAAACGACCAACTCATTTGCATACTACGCACGCAAGCATAACGACTGACTGCACGATATGGATGCATTCAAAACAAATACAAGTCGTTCAGACGACTTGTACACATGTGGCCAACTGCACAATATCAACCCAACAGTCATGTGAGTTGATCCACTGGGTGGACCAGGCCTGTTATCAGTCGCTTGTCTAGTAGTTTGTCACGGGTACACACGCCCAACTATCGTCCAACAGACCAAGTTTGGATGATAGTTGGGCAGAAAAAGTTTCATGTGTGTAGGAGCCTTAAACCTTCAGTGTTTACATATTAGCACAGAACAATGGCACACCTGACAGCCTTCATTTACACTTGCTGAATACTTGCTCTCAGCTCTCTAAACACACAGAAGGGTTTAGGTCTTACTTAATGAAGAATCTGAATCGGGGTATTCAAAATATACAGAAGTGCATCCACGCGCACCACACACATATATAAGGCGTACCGAAAGTATAATGCAGAAATAGATAAAACAGCTAGCATAACTTCCATGCCTCTAATAATACACCACCATATTTTTCCCTCTCTTGTTCACTTTCTTACCTCACCAACCCACCACCCATATTCCCCTCCTTGCTTCTTTTAGATTCCTCCCCAGCCTACCCTCTAGTATGGACTTGCCCAATGTCACGTTATGTTAAATATTTTTTATATAGCCGACACCTTCCATATCACTTTACAAAGTATATTGTCTTGTTACTTTTATGCCTAAAGTCATTGGGAACCTTGTTTAAAAAAAAGCCAGATACCTACCTAAGGAGAGGGAAGGCTCTGCATCATATAATGCCTTGCCTCTCCTCTCCCAGTCCCTGTTCCAGTGCTGGCTCCCCCCGTAGATTCAATCAATTTGGTCAAATACTGCTGTCTCCGCCGCTGGAGGGAGGCTTCGTAAATCTTCAGGAGCCCAAGTTCTTCCGATGACGGGCCGCTCTATACGCTTGCTCACTCGCGCAGTATGGAGCCGCTTGTCTTTGTGAGAACTCAGCTCTCAAAGACTTCTGAAATCCCCCATGGTGGGGGATTCAAACGGGGAAGCTAGCACTGCACTGAGGGCACCGGGAGAGGAGAGGGAAGGCTCTTTAGGACCCAGTGCCTACCTTCTCCTTAGGTAAGTATCTGGCTTTTTTAAAAAAAAAATTTGAATCCCAATGACTTTAATCTTTCCCTTTTTGTTTCTTACTCAAGCGTGAAGTGAAAATAAACTAATAAGATTAACAGCTGTATTGACATTTTATGATTATAATACAATGTTTCTGGAATCACAAATTGTTATTTTGTGTTTCAAAAATAAAAATTTAAGTTACATTTTTTATGATCTCAGCTAAATGACAACAGTTTTTTTTTGTTTTGTGTTTTTATAGCCCCAGACTTAAATTATTGACTTTCCATCTGTTCACTGCAGGGGTTTCTGTTCCATGCAAAAGTTTTAAGGTCTGCGATTAGTTATCAGTGACATTCATGCTACAGTCTGACCCAAGTCTGGTTGCAGAAAGTGTCATTTACAGCCTGGATACTTAAAGATACTGCTTGCCCAGGAGCAGAGAAGAATGTCTATATTGTGATTGTTGTTGCTGCTGCCTGAAGCGATCTGTAAAGATGGTTTTAGGTGGCAAAACTCTAAAACTTGTACAAGGCATAAGGGAAGTCTATGGGCTACTGTATAATTTACAATATCTGTTTGCAGACATGTTCTCTTTGAGTTGTGACCAATACAGGTGGTTGAACAGAGCTTAGCTGGTGCTGTGCATGCAGGGCTTACTAAACTCTCCCAGACGCACACTTTTGTTATATACTAGTGCAGACCTTTACCAGACTGCTGATGGAAGATTAAAGTAACTGCCAAACTGCAATGAGTGTACTGTTCCTTTTGAATGAATGTTTGTGTTCACTTCCACATGAAGTTCAGGGAAATCTATGAATCCAACAATTTTTTTTTGTTTGTTTTTGTTTACTCACATAAAATGAAACCCTGTTTCACACAAGCAGTGATTTTGCCGAGATTGTGTTGCGCTTGTGATTCCAAAAGTGCTGCATGCAGCATTTCAATAGTGATTCTCCTTACCTGAACGAGAATCGCAATCGTGGCAAAATCTGCAATTATCAGTGTGATACAGCCCTTAGTCTACTCAGTATGCTGAAAATGGGATTTTTTTTAATATGAAGTATATTTAATATCATAAATGAAAATGTGATACTTGTTTAGATTTCCTCCTACTGACAGACATTTAGGCTGATTCACTAAAGATAACATGCTCAAGCAGCACGGGTCAATACAAGTGAGCACACGCTATGTGCGGTCTTGAGAGCGTAGCGTGCGCTCTTAAGTTACATGCCATCCTTTGCAGTGCCGCGCAAGGTGATGGTATTGCAGGGCAGGGTCCTCCTCCTTTTGTGTCCTACCTGATCTTGCACCTCCATTACTGTGAACCCATGCTATGCATCTGAGTGAACCTAACTTGCCTAATCTCCATGCTTTATCCAGTGACTGACTAAGCATTACCTGGTACTCATACTGTGCTGCATGATCTGGTCTTTCTTGTATTCCTGTATTGCCATTTTGCTGTATGTGACCCCTAAATATTGTCTGTAACCTAAACTAATGTCCAGCGCTGCGTAATATGTTGGGGCTTTATAAATACAATAAATAAATAAAATTGCAGTCGCTACTACATTAATATAGTGGCGGCCGCGCTACTGAAGTATCAGGGTTGCACTACCATCACATCAACCGGCACTTCAAAGGATGGCGTGTAACTTAAGAGCGCACGCTACACTTTGAAGACCGCGTGTAGCATGCGCTTGCTTGTATTGACCCTCGCTGCTTGAGCGCTTTATATTTAGTGAATCAGCCCGTTTGTGAGTACAAGAAAGAGCTTGTCTGCTGCAACACAGTAAACAGAACATGGCTCCATAGAAACGACCAGGCCTAGTAATAAAGTTGGGGACTTTCCCCTTAAATTGTTAGAGACCTGCATGCTACTACAGTAAAGTGGAACGCTTTTCTGCACACAAACTTTTATTCCTTTATGTGCCAACCACAGTAAACAAATATTAAAGGACAACTATAAAAGTTGATGATTTGGCAGAAGCCCTGTAGTGGAGAGCAGAGATTTGGAAATAATTAGTTGTAAGCAAATCGTTTTTTTGCTGTGTCCCTGAACTGCCACTGCCCTCGTTATGTGTACAATCTAATGTGGTAGTCTAGAGACCCCCAAATTGTAGGCAAACGACCACGGCAGTATAATTGTCTGAGGAACAAGAGACGCTGTGCTTGAGGAGAGAATCTTGGCTGCTGTTGCAGTCACAGTAAACGGCATACGTTATGCTCAGATGTCTGGGAGGATTTTGAGTTTCATTGAGTGGGCACATTTGAATATACTCTGTGTTGCAGCCAGCCTGTGTGGACCATCTTTTCACAGGCTGCACTGAGGAGACAGGTACAGCATACCCACCCACTGATACAGAAAATTCTCCCACCCGTCCTGACATAGTGTACGCTGTTTACTGTGTCTGTGATATGGCAGACAGCCAAGACTCAAGCATGCACAGAGAGGGAGCATCTCTCACTCTTCAGACAATCACGTTGCCACTGTCGTTGCCCGCAGTTTGGGGGGGGGGGGGGATTTTTAAACTCTGCCACACTAGATTGTACACATAACCGCATACCCTATGACGGTTGCTGCATTTCGACTCCTCCTGTATGGCATGCCATTTGAACTGTGCAGTTCGGAAACCCACACAAAAAATAAAACAATATGCTTACAACTACTTATCATTCCTAAGTCTCTCCTATCTATTACAGGGCTTCTTCCAAAATCATTATCTTTGATACTTGTCCTTTAAATACATTATGCGCTCTCTTTTAATATTCTGAGTCATATTAAAGAGGTCCACAAATAAACTGTGCTCATGCCCTGGCTGCATTAAGGGACATGAATGTGTACTATTTCATTGGGTCACACTCTCTGCACTTTCTTCAGTCTAGCTTATTCAAAGTCCTTAGGGGCACGAGTGCAGTCTTTTTTTATTTGCAAGCATCTATTTGAAGATATGTGGTCTGCCTCCAAGCTGTGGCTATTCTCCACATTGCTGTTAAACTCCCTACCTTTATGTACTGAGCTCATGGTGTAGGTTACAATATTGATTGCTCTCTGGAAAGTGGTTGAGGGACAGTACATGCCGTGTAAGCTACTCATATAAAGGTTAAAATGATATTCTACATGAACTAAGAAATTACCAGGCACAAATCGCCCTCCATAATGTATAAAATAACTCGTTAGTTTTCCTGCTGAAATGGCACCCTATCAGTCCCAAGCGAAAAAGGTAATTTGAGTGCCACACTTGTGATTTGTGTTCCACAATAGGCCATACTGTGAATTAGTCGCAATCCCTGAGAAATTTGGGTGCTGGCAATAGCCGGAGCCCGAATTACGTGGGGGGTAAAAAAAAGTTAGGTCATTAGTAGGGCAATGGTTTACAATTTAGGCAGGATGAGATGTCTTTCAGCTTCACCCTTTGCTCAAATTTCCTGCGGCCTTTTTAGATGTATAACTATTTCTGTGAGGAAGCACTCTCTGGCTCAACCCAGCATATGGGCAGAGTGTGCAGAAAAACACCTTCTGGGAACCATAGGATTTTCAAATGGAATTTGTAGAGATCCACACCACTTCCAAATATTAATCTTCGTTTATTTCATAAAAATACTATCAATTAAAAAGAACTGTAGGACACAACAGTCCATTATTTTGGGCTCCTGGCAGGAGCCCTAAATAGTTTATTGTCGTGCCCAACAGTTCTTTTTAACAGCTTAAACTGTTTTTAAATGAAATAAACTAAGATTAACATTTGGAAGTGGTGCGGATTTCCACACATTTTTAGATGTATGCAGTCCCAAGTCCATGCCCTTTGGTTCACACATGTCTATTTCAGGGGTGCAGATTCTGTGCTGTGCAGGGCATATGCAGTGATGCCTCAGGAGTCAGAACTATGCACAGGCAACTACATGCATAGCTCTGTCCTCTTAGAGGAGATATTGATAAATGTTCCTCCCAAAGTTATTTGCATACACACTACCGGCGCTGGGGTAACCTATCCTTTGTTATAGAGATACATTATGAGGAGCTGGTGCCCAACTATCTTTGGATTACCAAAACTCATACTCCCCATGAAACAAACATAAGCATAAGATGTTTATTTGCAGTGCTATTCATGTTATAGGGTTTGGACAGTATTAGGAGTGATCAGAAGTGAGAATTATGAAGAGGCTGATCAGAATGAACAAATAATTTCAGGGTTACTGGGAATATGTGCTACATAGTGAAGAAATGGTGCAAAGTGCCACTTGTTCAGCTCTAAGGTTGTCATTTCATGCACATTATTTTTTGTCATTTAAATTCACCATGTAATAATAATTCTTGTTTTCCCTCCACAGCTTACCATGCCCTACGATGATCATCTACTTCTATGAAGCAATCCATGTCGGTATTGATGGCAATAGAAATTAGTCTATCTACCGACAGCCAGTCCCTGAAGCCCAATCCCTTGCTTGTGCAATATGTGAAAATGGCTTCTGCTGAAGATTTTGGGTTTTTTTTTTTTTTTTTTTATATATAAGGTGTTTTTTTGTAGCTTAGGTGCCGTGTGCAACACCCTGCTGTTTTCATCCTAATTATGGAAAGAGGAAAACATTGAAAAAGAAAGAAAGGAAAAAAAAAAAGACATTAATTTATTTCACTATTTAAACAAAAATTGTTCTAGTGATAGGAGTTGCACAATACGTTCTTCTGGTTTATGTTCTTTGGATAAGAAAGATCAAGTCGGAGTGAGTGAACACCTTTATGCAAATAAGGACTATTTATTTTGTTTTTAATAAATATTTTTAGTTCCGTTCACATGAAGAGCAATTAATTTCAACTTTTAGACTTTTTTAAGGTTTCTTAATAGTATTTTTCTACCTTTGTAGTGGACTTCAGCCTCGTCTTGGTTAGCCTGTATCACACTGCTGCTTAGATTTAACACAGTGAATCAAAGTTCATTGTCGTAATATGACTTACTGTGAGTAGTTCCACTGCTGATATACTACTGTTACTATTACTACTACTACTACTCCATGTGTAAAGGTGACCAGCGGGAATCTGTGAGCTTCAAGTTTAACTCTATTAAGCAACATTTAGTGTGCTGTTCTGTCAGGCATTGTCCAGTTTTTCAGAGAATTTTTTGTCTGATCCCAAAAGAACTTGCAAGGAGTGTGCTGTATACAAATTAAAGTCCAGTTTCAGCCTTGACATCAAACATATGTCATGAACCTTGTCCCAGCTGTAGAACTTCCTGTTTTATCTTTTGTTAAGTTTGCGATTACCTTCACTTTTAGTGTGCAAGGCACAGTTATGTGACTGATAAAGCTCTCTTCCTGCTACATTCTCTTCCAGCTCTGGGGCAAAGGTCCAGCCTCCCATTCTAACAATGCACCACCTTATTAACTCTTTCAGAGCGGAAGGGAGGGACAGAGAAAGATGTCCTGAGCTCCTACAGTGCTGTTCCTTGTTGGGAACAGGCAGGAGGTGATGTTCAGTGGTAATGTAACTGGTGCTTTGCCTGTAAAATTAAATCAGGCATGTAAACCATGGATTTGGGGGGAGTAATAAGAGTGCTGATATGTTCAGGGTTGGACTTAAGGAAAACCTGAACGACATGTGAAAGCATGAGATAAAACATGGATACATATAATACCAAGTTTAGTTAGACCTTACTTGTGTTCACTTTTTTGTTCTTTTTTCATCAGAAGTGTTAAAGGGGAACTTCAGCCTAAACAAACATACTGTCATCAAGTTACATTAGTTATGTTAATTAGAATAGATAGGTAATATAATCTCTTACCCACCCTGTTTTAAAAGAACAGGCAAATGTTTGCGATTCATGGGGGCTGCCATCTTTGTCATGGGGCAGCCATCTTTTTGGTTGAAAGGAGGTGACAAGGAGCAGGAGACACAGTTCCAACTGTCCTGTGTCCTGATTACCCCTCCCAGCTGCACACGCTAGGCTTTAAATGTAAAATTCAAAATGTAAAAAAAAAAAATTGCACCAAAACAGCAGATCGAGAACAAAATCAGAAATCCCATCACGCTTTGCACAGCATCATGGGAAAAAAGCCTGGGCAGTTTTCTTCTGTGCAGCTAAAAATGAGGCTTGTATAAGAGAAACAAAGTTCTGATGCCGTGAAACAGTTAAAGAAACACCAGGCCTTTTCAGTGCTGCTGAGTCGATTTTTAGTCCGGAAGTTCACTTTAAACTAGTGAAACGCAGCTCTGGCTTTCCTGAAAAGTTGAGAGAAACAAACCACTTATCTGGCTATGGAAGCAATGCTGATAGCAAGAGAATGCTCTTAAGCTCCGAAGCGAAGTCATTACATTTTTTTAGGAGCTAAATTAACCAGTTTTGGTGTCAAACTGATATGGCTGTTGTGCATACTTCACAGTCAAAATATCACCCCTCACAATGAAAATAAGAATACATGAACCAGCACAGTTCTATATCCAATTGGTATTATACATACAATTAGTTATCTCTTGATTTTATTTTCAGTTCAGGTTTGCTTTGAGAAGTAAGTGCATGGAAATGTGTGACTGGGACAGTGAAGCAGATAGCACTGTGTTTTATTACTATGTTTTAAAACGTGGATAGGCAGTGTGTACAGTCTAGGTTGCACCGACTCTGCAAGCTTTTTCAAACCTCTAGCTGACTTGGGAGGGAGGCGCTTACCACTGCTGCATAAGTAATATATATTTAATAATGACAGGCAGGGTTTGCTTCTGTGCTATACCATTATTGAAGCATCACACCTATTCCTCGGTATGCTGAATTCAGCCATTTAAACGACTCTAAGCCTAATATAAGAAGAGGCCCAAGACCTACAAGTGGCCTAGCCAAACACATGACCCAACTGTATCAGTTCTGTCTTTATATAAAAACTAAACTAATTACCTAATCTCTCCTTATAACACAGACCCTGTGCAATTTTAGAGAAAAAAACAAATTCTGAGAAGGGGTGGGAGTTATAAGACTAACCACACGATATGCACATGCTCCAATGCTGGCTATACATGATAGAATCCACAAATCCAATCATTCAACCAGACTATCTATTCTGTCATTTGACTGTAGTGATAAAAAAACCTAACTTTTTATGCATCACCAAACAATTCCAGAAACTGTCTGGGAAGTTGAAAAATTGTGAGTGCTTGACTTAAAACCAACCAGGATTATTATTTTTTTTCAGTGTAGCTGTAAGGAACCTGAAATCCTCCCCTGTAAAAGCACTGCCAGCCACAGTGTTGCATTCTTAACTACTGTACAACACGTGGCGGCAGCCCCAGGACCGCCTAACGCTGATTGGCGTAAGATCCTTGGAGCGGAGTTTGCAAGGGATCGCATGCACCGATGCGCACACATCCCTGCTCTGATGGCGGAGCTCCACCTCCAGTATCCCAGCGGCGATTGTCGTCGTCTAATCAACCTGTTCAGCACTGCGATCTGGGGACAGCTGTGTGACATGGCTGTCCCCTCTGTAGCTACGGAAGTGATCCGCTGTCATAGGCTGAAGCCTATGACAGCTGATCATGCTGATTTGCTGGTGGGGGGAGGGAGGAGTAAAAAATATATTTAAATAAATAGTAACATTTATTAAAAAAAAAAATATTTGTAAAAAAAAAATGTAACATCTTGGGGAACGATCAGACCCCACCAACAG
The DNA here is from genome assembly GCF_040937935.1 of Hyperolius riggenbachi. NCBI lineage: Eukaryota > Metazoa > Chordata > Amphibia > Anura > Hyperoliidae > Hyperolius > Hyperolius riggenbachi. The sequence goes on along the minus strand of NC_090654.1, from coordinate 228,775,134 downwards.
AGAGCTCCGTTGGTGGGGAGAAAAGGGGAGGGGGATTCACTTGTGTGCTAAGTTGGATGGCCCTGCAGCGAGGCCTTAAAGCTGCAGTGGCCTATTTGTTAAAAAATGGCCTGGTCTTTAGGGAGGTTTAATACTGTGGTTATCAAATGGTTGTAATAGAACTAATTTGTAAGTATTAATCCTATATTCCTTCATGTCCTTACAATTCAGACACCCAGAATAGTTTGTTTATAACACTCCTGTAACTATCCATAGCCTTTAGCACAGCCATGTAATAACAACTTGGAGACAGCTGCTACAGACCATTTTAGGCTTCTTCAGTTCCGGGTATGGACTGGATATGGCTCTATGGATTGAAGATTAGAGGGTTATTATGAGGTACACAATTAAGATAGAGAGAACCAGGCTTTTGTATTGTGTAAAAAAAAAAAATCGTAAAAGATCATCCTAGCTATTTGACACCCAACCCTCTATCATAAAATACCATTCCCACCAGATCATAGCAGCACATTCCCACCAGATCTGGCCATTTTTGTTCTAGGTGCATTGATTCATTGCATCCTGCTGAAGTAATGCATTACAGTTGTAGCTTCTTGCACACGTCAATGGAATACTTTCTGCTTTCAGACGGTTGAACAGTCTTCTATATGGCCAGTATAACTGTAGATGCCTGATCACAACCTCCCAATGTGGTATAATAGACAATGGTGGACAAGTGCCTAGACAAAGGTGCTCTCGCATCACAATGACTTGGTTTAAGATTATTCTTGGTGAATGGGTTAAGAGAACAGAGCATTTGCAATCCACTAGACTCTATAGGTTTAAAATATTTTTTCTCAAATTTAATTTTCAAATCAACAGTTTTGAATCTATATAAAATGTTTCTATTGTAAGATCAATCTCCTAAAGGAGCCATCTGGAGTTGAAATAAAAGGTGTAATAGAAAAGATGCTCTTTAGCTTATACAGTGGTTTGCAAAAGTATTCGGCCCCCTTGAAGTTTTCCACATTTTGTCACATTACTGCCACAAACATGAATCAATTTTATTGGAATTCCACGTGAAAGACCAAAACAAAGTGGTGTACACGTGAGAAGTGGAACGAAAATCATACATGATTCCAAACATTTTTTTTACAAATAAATAACTGCAAAGAGGGGTGTGCGTAATTATTCAGCCCCCTTTGGTCTGAGTGCAGTCAGTTGCCCATAGACATTGCCTGATAAGTGCTAATGACTAAATAGAGTGCACCTGTGTGTAATCTAATTTCAGTACAATTACAGCTGCTCTGTGATGGCCTCAGAGATTGTCTAAGAGAATATTGGGAGCAACAACACCATGAAGTCCAAATACCACACACCAGACAGATCAGGGATAAAGTTATTGAGAATACTTTTGCAAACCACTGTAGCCTTACAATGCTGCCTTAATGGCACTACACTCATGCAGCTTATTATAGCACATGAGGATGGCTTATTATAGCAGTACAGGAGAGGACAGCTCATCATAGCAGTACAGGAGAGGACAGCTCATCATAGCAGTACAGGAGAGCACAGCTCATCTTAGCAGTACAGGAGAGCACAGCTCATCTTAGCAGTACAGGAGGAAAACTCATAGCAGCACAGGAGGACAGCTTATCATAGCAGCAGAGGAAGACATCTCGTCATAGCAGTACAGGAGGCAAGCTCATCATAGCAGCACAGGAGGACAGCTCGTCACAGCAGTACAGGAAGACAGCTTATCATAGGAGGACAGTTCATTATAGCAGTACATGAGGCCAGCTCAGAGTAACACAGGAGTATAGCTTATCTTAGCCGCACAGACAACAGCTCATTATAGTAGCATTAAAGGACAAGCTCTTCATAGCAGCACAAGAGGATAGTTCATCCTAGAAGAATAGTTCATCATAGCAGCACAGGAGGTCAGCTCATCATAGCAGCATAGGAGGGCAGCTCATCATAGCTGCACAGGAGCGAAAGCTTGTCATAGCAGCACTGGATGACAGCTCTTTAAAGCTTCACAGGAGGGCAGCTCATCATAGCAGCACAGGAAGACAGCTGGTCATAGCATCACAGGAGGGAAGCTGGTCATAGCAGCACCGGAGGACAACTGGTCAGAGGAGCACAGGGGGAAGCTTGTCATAGCAGCACAGAAGCACGACTGACCATAGCAGCACAGGAGGGCAACTGGTCAGAGCAGCACAAGAGGGCAACTGGTCAGAGCAGCACAGGAGGGCAACTGGTCAGAGCAGCACAGGAGGGCAACTGGTCAGAGCAGCACAGGAGGGCAACTGGTCAGAGCAGCACAGGGGGGCAACTGGTCAGAGCAGCACAGGAGGGCAACTGGTCAGAGCAGCACAAGAGGGCAACTGGTCAGAGCAGCACAGGAGGGCAACTGGTCAGAGCAGCACAGGAGGGCAACTGGTCAGAGCAGCACAGGAGGGCAACTGGTCAGAGCAGCACAGGGGGGCAACTGGTCAGAGCAGCACAGGAGGGCAACTGGTCAGAGCAGCACAGGGGGGCAACTGGTCAGAGCAGCACAGGGGGGCAACTGGTCAGAGCAGCACAGGAGGGTAGCTGGTCAGCGCAGCACAGGAGCACAACTGGTCAGCGCAGCACAGGAGGGAAACTTGTCATAGCAGCACAGGACGACAACTTTCAGATGACATAACTTTTTATAGCTACCAGGGAATATTTAGTAGCTGTAATGTTAACAAGCGTTTATTTGATTGTCTAAAGCCACATACACACTGACACAAGAATGGTCACCCAAAATGATTGATGGTTTCAGGGGAAGTCTAGGAACCATTGTAGCACAGCTGCTGCTGAGCTATATGAGAAGGGAATCGCAGAAAATAAAACTGCACATGAGGCTTGCAAAAAAGTTGCTGTATTAGTAGTACTGAGATGCATTACATGCTTGAGATGGAGACCTTCCTCAGGTGTGACTGAGGGAGGGCTCTGCCTGAACCATGTAGTTTATTGTATTAGTCCTAGTGACTACATTTGTGCAGGAGTGGTGAATTCTGGCTCCAGCTCAGCTGACTGGCCCATAGATCAGGTGTGTTGGTGTATTCATTGTTCTGCAGAGGGATCCTGTGCTTTCTATTGAGATAGTAACAGCAATGGAGCTGGAAGTAAAAAAAAAATGCTTGGAAAATCGCTCTGTTCTAGCGCTTTTTAGAGCGATTTTCCACTTTCCTGCCTCAGAAATGCTGCAGGACCCACATTTTCATTTGGGGGGAAAAAAAAAAAATCGCATCACTCTGGTGTGATCCATCTCATTCAAATACATTAGCCAAATGCTTTCCAAAGCACTCACGTTTTGAAAAGCGTTAGGAAGCGCTCTAGGCACCAGCCCTAAAACTGTTTTAAAATAGGAGGAGTTAGGAAGATTTCTCAAGCAGGAAACACACTTATCTTATCCCTTCAGGCAGGGAACACACTTATCTTTCAGTTTTCTGCACACCAAGTGTGTTTCTATGCAGAAAACACATGCATTTTTTTTCACAGCAGCTAATGTAATTGATACAGAAAACTGACAAAATGTGCATTATCATGATGCAGAATGTCAGTTTTTTTTCTGTGTTCGAAAACACAGCAAGTGTGAACTAGCTCATTGATTAACATGAGTTCTCAGTTTTTCTGTGCAGAAAACGCATACAAAAACAGTCAAGTGTGTTCCCTGCCTTAGACAGTGCAGTGTGTGAGGGAAATTGCTGTTGCTGAGGTAACCAATACATCTGCTGTATTGCATCAATGCCCAGCACTGGAAGGGCAAAGCACAGAACAGCTCCACAGAACACCTGGCAGCAGGGGGAGAAGCACTTCACAAATCATGTCTAGTCTGCATTGCACAAGTTGTGTAGAAGTGCTATTAAGCACTTATTAATCTGCAGCAGTTTAGGAATGGATTTGTACTTTTCTTAACTGTAGTGCAGTTCTAGTAATTCACACTAGTTTCTTATCATGCAGAATTGTTTCCCTGCTGGTTAGAACTGTTTAAAAAGAAAAAACTGTTGGTAATGCTTTGATATGTCCTTTTGTTCTTAAAAAAAAAAAAAAAAATCTGTTGGGTGATGAAAATGAGGATCTGTACACTTAGACTTTCTAATGTGTGCAAGCTGTAAGTGGAAACCAAAATATTTTTGGAAGAAATCTAACCATTATTACAACATAACCATACTATTGTACAAGAATGCCCCAATTGTGAAAATGTTATTATATTTCAAGGTCTAGTATAGACATTCTACACAAAAAAAAAATTTACTGAATGAATGCAACTATCTTACTTGTTGTTCAACTCCACTTTTTATCCACAGATTCAAACTAAAAGAAAAATAAAATAGAACATTTAGCTGAGCAGTATCTATTAGAAATAGTAATTTACTATTTTGTCTTGCTGAATAATTAATTTGGCTGCATCCCATCCGTAATAAAATTACACACACATTTAATATATAAATTGTGTGAGTTGTTGACATTGCTTAAATGGAATCTGAAGTGAAAATAAACCTATGATATTATGTGTAGTACAGCTAAGAAATGGAATATTAGTAGCAAAGGAAAGAGTCTCATATTGTTTCCAGTACACGAAGAATTAAACTTCAGTTATTATTTACGCAAAAAAGCTTCTTTGCCTATTTTCTGAAGCACTTCTACAAAGAAACAGTGATAGGCAGCTTCAGAAAAGGTTTTACTGCAGAGGAGTTCAAAGGGTCATTCGCTCTGCTCTGTTTCATAGTTTGAATTACAGAGTGTGGTTTGTAGTTGCAAATATGACAGAATGATACAATGTTATTAACTGAAAATAAAATTAGACTTTTTCTTTGCTACAAATGCTTTATTATCTGTAATATATATATATATATATATACACACACACACACACAGTTTTCATTTTCACTTCAGTGGGTCATGTGACACTTTAACCTCTTGCCGGCCGCGTAATGCCGATTAGCTGCTGTGTGGCAGGGCCTTCCCCTGGGCGTCAAAGAAGCGATCCGCTGTCATAGGCTGAAGCTATGACCAGCTGCAATGGCCTAATTTGAAAAAATGGCCTGCTCACTAGGGGGATTTAAGCCCATTGTCCTTAAGTGGTTAAGAGTTTCCCAACATATAATATCCAAACCTCAGAAAATAATAAAATGTAAATACAGATGAAATTCCACTGTATGAAAGCCCTTAAAGTGTACAAAAGACGCTATAAAAGAAAGATTTGATACTTACCCAGAACTTCCTCCAGCCCCATAAGCACCACCAAGTCCCTTGCCATCCTCCTGCATGCCTCCGTTCAGCCGCAATCAGCCCCAGTAACTGGCTAAGTCGCTTCAGTCAGGGTCTTCTGCGCATGCGCTGAACTGGCAACTTTTTCCCCCTAGAGTATAGCTGAATTTGACACAATGTAAGTTGCATAGACCCTTTTAATTTGTGTAACACTTAAAAAGTAGAAATATCAACAGAACGTAGCCGATGGTACAGGGAAAAGAAAGCGAGTGCAAAGAGTAATATGGAGGGTAGGGAGAAGTTTAGCTCCAGTACATAGCAAAGTCTACAGTAATCAATAGATCTCTATCATGCTGCCCTTGGTCTTCTCCCTCACGCTCCCTCTTGTTAAGCCTAGGATGATGTGGTGTCTAAGCACATCGGTCAGCTCAGCAACCTCACATATAAACATGTCTGCAGGAAGAAAAGCCTTCTTAGCCAATTCACACTGCTTTTACAGTTTTACAAAAACAGATTACAGTCACTGTTTTTGTTTCTACTGGTTGTAATGCACATTGCCAATAAAAAAAAAAAAAAAAAAAACACAAACTAAAACCATACTAAATTAAAAACATACCCAGACAAATTTCAGTTTAAAGAGAACCCGAGGTGGGAATTACTTTTACTATTGGGGCACAGAGGCTGGTTGTGCGCACTAAGACCAGCCTCTGTTGCCCCATCGTGTGTCTCCATGTCCCCCCTGCTCGCCGCTATACCCCCCGCATTGCTGGCGACACGCAGCGTGTCGCCAGCTCAATGTTTACCTTGCGCTGTCAGTCAGCGCTGCTCCCCTGCCTCCTCCGCATCGGCGCACCCGCCCGTGTCCCTTCCCTCCGGCTGATAGGAGGGAAGTGACGCGCGGGTGGCGCCGATGCGGAGGAGGCGGGGGAGCGGCGCTGACTGACAGCGCAAGGTAAACATTGAGCTGGCGACACAGCCAGCAATGCGGGGGGTATAGCGGCGAGCAGGGGGGACATGGAGGCACACGATGGGGCAACAGAGGCTGGTCTTAGTGCGCACAACCAGCCTCTGTGCCCCAATAGTAAAAGTAATTCCCACCTCGGGTTCTCTTTAAGTATTCAATACTCTGATTATTCAGATTGCTTTCTACATTTTCCTTGATGAAGCTGAAAAGTCTATGTCTAAAAAAAGAATTGCTGTAAAATGGATGGGTTTCCAGCCAGAACAATCCTACAGAGACATTATAGAAAGAGTACCAACTTTCAGTTGAATTCTTCCCACGAGCAGGAAGGAGGAAGCTGCCATTAGAGTGCCTCTCACATATCTTGTGCCCCTCATTCACATTCCTCTACCATGCTCTCTAAAGCTCAGCCTTGACACCCCGCTATCTGTAAGTCAATCACTCTTCCATCCCTCTACAGCCAAAGCTGCAGTTTTTACAGCATGCATTACAAAACAATTCCCACTCTTTCTGCATTCTCAGTACATAGCTGCAATTATTACTAATAGTTTTTTTTTTTCCTTTTGATGGTTAACCAAAACCATTATTCTCTTTTACACCAGATATGACTTGTTATTACCAGGGGATTGCCAAGTATCTTTTGTGTTTATGTTATGCCAGTAGGTCACTTTCAGATTCTACTTAATATACAGGGTCAGCTACCTTAGGACTACACAATGAGTCAGTGATTGACTTGTTATATTTTCCAGAAACTGCATTCACTGTGTGGGGGATGGGGTTCACGTATCTTCAAAAGCTCCCATTATAAGTTATGCAGAGAGTGGAACAAGAAGATGTTTGGTCTGCTATCCAAGCTGACTGGCTGCACAGGGGACAGAACCAGATATTTCCCCAGGGGTACCTCGTCACTGCAGCACTAAAACAAAAACTAGAAAGTGAATCAACAAATCTGAAAGACAAATTACTGGACAGGTCCAAAATCACTTTTTAATCCCACCACCTGCTCATAATTGAGCTGCAATATAAACAGTGATGATAATATCTTAAAACGTCTGTTAAAAATGGCCTCCATTAGATTGTAACTACAACATAACAAGGCATGCTTCTTGCTGTGCTAACAGATGGCTAGAAATATAAGCTCTGGGTAGGAGTAACTTGAGGTGGAATTCCTGATCCTGGTGCAGGTCTCCAACTAGACTAACTAGGAAAAAATTAATAAATTGCTGGATAGACTTTAAATTGAGAATTACAGACAAGGTGAGGCAGAGGCGAGAGAGGCTCCAGCCTCAGGGTGCGGTGTAGGAGAGGGCGCACAACTCGCTCAGCTATCATTCCCCTATTGTCTTTGAAGCAGAGAGAAATAAGAAAAGGGGATACATGGCAGTGAATGTAAGCCAGATAACTAGAGAATAAGATGTTGGGGGGGGGGGGGGCTGGGAGCTTCTTAGTCCAATAGCAATCATTGTGTGACCGCTGCAGTGAGAGGGATGGAGGGGCGCACTTTGGTGTCTTATCCTTGGGTGCCGGAGGACCTTATCCTGGCTCTGGTTACAGATAATAGTCTCTCAAGTGCTTGGGTGCTTGTCATCCGTTCTCTCAATTCCCTCACCTGCATAGAGCCATACATGCCCCAAACAGCTCAAAAGAAATGATGGACAGCTCTGTCCCTTACTAAGTGACACAGCAACAACCACTAGGAATTCTGAGTACTGGTATTAAAATATCACAAGATTATTACCTCCTATTCTAAGTAAAACTGACCATACTGTTTTTGTTTTATTAAATGCACAGCTGAAGATCATCAGGTAGTTGGGCTGTGTTTCAGACAAAAAGCTTTTCCATGGCAGTATGTTCTCATAAACAACTGAAAAAGTGTCAGTTCACAATAAGTAACAAAAGGATATATTTTGTTGCGTCTACACATAGGACCCTCGGGTCAATTTCTGCTGATGTAGGGAGTCCATGGGCTCGATTCACAAAGCGGTGCTAAGCCAGTTAGAGACTTTAGGCGTGATAACCATTGCACCACGCTGGTGAAAAACCAGTTTAGGCGTGATAAGTTTAGGCATGATAAGTTTAGATCGCACGCAAAGTCCCGCACGCAAAGCAGCGCCATTAAACTCTATGCGAAGTGCACCAGACTTTTGTAGCGCAAAACTTTTGATCAGCTGTGCACTGCGGTGCTAACCCAGTTGGTGCTATAGTTATCACGCCTAAACTTATCATGCCTAAACTGAGTTTAGGCGTGATAAAGGGCTAACTGTTAGCACCGCTTTGTGAATCAGGCCCATGAGTTTTTGAAGACTGACTAAGTATTAAGTATCTATAATCTGATTAAGTATCTTTAAGTATTTATAGAACACATCAATTCACCAAACCTGGAGCCAAAATATGACCTCACCATTAAACAAGCCAATTTAATGTTAACTATAGGTTTTGGCATTGCACTACTTGAAATGTGTGGCGTAGGGGTGGTCATTGAGATGCAAATAAACCCAAGTTGATGCAAGTGTTATGCTAATTTTGTGCAAATATATGCAATTTGGAAATCAGATGTAGTATATTTCCTAGCTGCACGTCAACTTATTAGCATCTCAGTGACCACACTAGTGTGAAGGTGCAGCCTGGTGTCAGCAGAGGTTGAAGTGGTGTTCAAGCCATAAACACAAAGTCTATTACACCCCGGCCCCAAAAGCTCCCCATGTGTTTAGAAACTGATTTAAGGATTATTGATAACTAGTGACTTAGCCCGCTTAAAAACAGGCTAGGTCTGTCACTAATGCCGCCACACGCACGCCCCTTCTGGCCCCATCCTCCTCCTGCTCTCTGCAGTGTCTCTGCGTCTGTCCCTGCGCATGCGCAGTGCAAAAAAGCACTGACACAGGGACGGACGCAGGGACATTATGGTTTTATTATAAAGGATGTATAATTTATTTTTCTTTACCTACAATAGAACTTTACTTTAAGAGAAGGTAGAAGTGCTGCTAATACAGCTTCCCAATTCAGATAATAAATCCGACATCAACCTCCAGCTGTCACAAGCCAGACTATTTAAGATGTTAATTTTACATTGCTTGCCTCCGTTCAATATGTAGATACTATTGAGCTACAGTCAAAAAAAAATACTCCAGAGGACCGCAGTATTATTCAAAAAACACTGTTTAAACATAAAATGCATTTTCTAATTTGAAACTTTAAAAATTAACAACTTGTAATAAATCAGATCAGATTGTTGTGAGGCTAATCAGATTAGACTGTTTAGAAAAAAAAAAAAAGCACACCTGTTTTGTTAGCAGGACTGAAGAGATTAGGGTCAAATGTATTTAATCTGAGCAGGGACATCTGTGAATGGGCCATAATTTACACACACAGCTTAGCTTCACTTTACTAGGCATTCAGTGAGTGAAGGGAGCACCTACTGGCGTGCACTGCACAGACGCTATAGAATACATTCATACTGCAATAAACTGCTGTATAAAATAACTCATGAAATGAAAGCAAAACAACTTACTTTATACAAAACTACTTTGGCTCCCATGCTACTACTGGTTTATTATAGGATAACCAAATCATGGTTCATGGGTTTATATACTGCTTGTTAAAGGATTAATTATGTATAACATATTGATGCATGCAGTACACCAGCAATAAACCCAACGGTTTCAAAAAGGAGCATATGCAAATATGTGCATAGACAGGAGTTGCCTACAGTGACAGCTGCAAGTCAGAGTGATCAGTGGTCCAGATATAGGAGCATAAATAATATGCAAGTTTTGATTTTCCCTCTAATATTTAAGCTTGGTCCCACCCATTGTGTCTCTGAAGCTTAAAACTGCGCACACACACACGACTTCTCACATTGGCTCGTGTTTGTATGGGAGTTCCCTGACATTGGCAATCTTCTATTCAGCAAGCGGGTGAATAGGACGACCTTGAGCCAAGTACTGTCAGTTTCTCTTCTGCAGCTCACAGCAGAGTGACTCCTGCTTGTCCTCTACCTTCTCTCCACAGGTCAAAAAAGGTTGCCTGGCAAATTGACCAGACAGCAAATCATCACCCCCAAAAAATCTTCTAAAGAGTGTATTTAGCTTTAGGGCCCTATCACACTGTGTCCATTGTGTTGAAACTGAAAATATCAATGCAATGATATTCCTATGGGGCTTTCACATCGAGTGTGGTGTGTTCCGACACAGTAACATACAGCATGCTGTGCATTAACCGGGCAACCCGCATATTTACAGTGGCAGTGAAGCATATTTTTATTGTACTGTATTCTTTATTGTATAGTCCCACTCCACATCTGATGGGTGGTGCAACTTTTTGTCAGCCTTGCATTTCGATGGTATTGCAACGCAACATGCACAATGCAGAAGCAACCTTTGTTTAATAGGTGGCTTCTCTGGCCAACAGATAAACTGCGGAGTTCAACTTATTTTACTTTTAGGTAAAATTTAGCTTGGCCTGTCCCTTCATTGTCCTAAGTTGTCTCTTAGTGTGATGAGTAGCTTCCGTGACCAGTCAGCAAAGCTTTAGTTAACTTCAATCTACCCGGTCTTCCCTGTGGCGCTGATCCTTTCATCTCTCAATCCTCCCTATTGGTCTATTAATGTGATGTATGAATAGCAAAGGTCACAAGCTCAGCTCCTCTTACTTTAACAACTGCATCTCAGTGCGGTGATTTTAGGTAGTTTTTGTTGTACCATTTTCACCGTAATAATCTCTGCTTATGTATTTGTATTATATCTATTTGTTATTATCAGGTTTATTGTAGTTTTACTTCAATGCTGAATTCCCAGTACCTTAACCACTTGAGGACTGCAGTGCTAAACCCCCCTAGTGACCAGGCCATTTTTAGCAAAATAGGCCACAGCAGCTTTAAAGGGACTCCGAGCAGTGCAAAAACTATGGAAAGATGCATATCATTTTAAAGCTCTCTTTCTCCTCTTTCCAATGATATATAAACCACCGCCCTACGTCTTTTAGTTTTCGTTATTTTCGCGATTGAAATTGCCGCGGCCGCGATTTCGATCGCGAAAATAGAGAAAACTAAAAGGCGTAGGGCAACGATTTAGGTGTCGTCAGAAAGAGGAGAAAGAGAGCTTTAAAATGATATCCATCAAGCCATAGTTATATTGTATTACACAGGACGACACTTTCCCCAGTGTCAGCAGCTCCATTCTGCTGAATGCAGCTGCTGACTTTGACAAAAAGTCGCCCTGTGTAATACAATATAACTATGGAAAGATGGATATCATTTTAAAGCTCTCTTTCTCCTCTTTTTTGACGACACCTAAATCGTTGCCCTACGCCTTTTAGTTTTCTCTATTTTCGCGATCGAAATCGCGGCCGCTGCAATTTCAATCGCGAAAATAGCGAAAACTAAAAGGCGTAGGGTGGCGGTTTATATATCATTGGAAAGAGGAGAAAGAGAGCTTTAAAATTATGTGCATCTTTCCATAGTTTCTGCACTGCTCGGAGTCCCTTTAAGGCTAAGCTGCTGGGCCGCACAACACAGCACACAAGTGATCCCCCCCCCCTTTTCTCCCCACCAACAGAGCTCTCTGTTAGGGGGGTCTGATCGCTCCCCCCATGTTTATTTTTTTTATAATAAATATTATGGTTTGTTTTTAAAAAACCAAAAACCCTGTTTCTTTAAATTTCTTCCCTCCCTCCCTCCCTCCCCACAGCCAGCCAATTATGGCGATCGGCTGTCATAGGCTTCTGCCTATGAGAGTCGATCGCTCTCTTGTCCCACAGGGGGACAGCCATGTCACACGGCTGTTCTCAGTGCAGCGCTGCTGCTTATCGCAGCGCTGCACCATGTAAATAGACGATGATCACGCCGTCTAACAGTCTCCCAAGCGGCAATAGCCGCTCAGAGACTGAAGGCGGGACGGAGCTCCGTCCCCCAAGTAGGAGATCTCCTGCAAAACAGAGCCCCAGGACTTTACGCCAATCGGCGTTAGGCGGTCCTGGGGCTGCCGCCGCAGCCATGCCCATTGGCGTGACGCGGTCGGCAGAAGGTTAAACACTTAAGTATGGTGATCCATTGTTGAAAAATCAGGACATTTATCCCACCTCATCTTCTCTTTAAAACTGAAGCCAAACATAGAGGTTACTTACTTGATCTCCTGATTCACTTATTCCAGTTTAAGTACAGTCTGCAGTCTAAATGGCAGCAATTGAGAGGATGGCATGCAATTCTAAATGACCACATTTGTGGAAAAAAAAACAAAATTCAACTATCCCTTAAATCCTTCCGAAAATAGCGGCAAAATAAAATTCTCAATATACTTTACATTAGACATGTTGAGAAATGCCTCTTTTTGATATGGCATCTCCTCAAGTATCACCAGGGCTGCTGACTAGGAGAAGAATCCCCCGCTATACTTGGCCTCTGGCACAACCTGACCTGTCTTTTGCTGCAGTGAAATGCTGTCTGGTATATTGTCATTTAGAGGAGGCCAAGGAATGAGGGAGATCTGTTCTCCCATGAGTAGCCATGCTGACAGATGAGGAGTTGTCCGATACAGAAAAGTGGCATTTTTGACACGATATATATTGAGGAGTCTATTCTGCTCCTATTATACGAGTTACTGTACCAGTAGTCAAAATGCACGTTATAGTGATCCTTTAGCCTGGAGTTTTCTTTAATAAAAACCGTAATATATTACAATGAAGTTAACAGATCCAGCACAGGCAAGATAATATAGAAAAAGAGAGCAAAGGGACAAAATGAAAACCTCACTTGGAACAGAGTTCTGGACACTGCCAAACTGACAGTCATCCAGATCTGTGTTCTCCACATAACTGCGCAAACAGCCCAGTTAATCCTAAAACCTGGTTAATTAGTTCAAGTACATTAGTCCAGGATCTAAATAGTGTTGGGCATCTCAGCAGATGCAGCAGATTTCCAGTATGGTATTTAGACCTTGTACACAAAGCATCCAAACTAATGCCTAGTACACACCATACAATTTTCTGTTAGATTTTTCTGGAAGTACTGGTAGAGACTGGTCATTATCTCTGGTGCATTGTCTTCTGGTTATCTCCTAATGAGTAGAACAATGCTTAATTGCTAGGCAGATAGATGGTTTGATAGATAATTTCCAGTATGTTGGAAATTATCTATCTGGCAGGTAAATCTAACAGAAAATTGTATGGTGTGTACCTGGGTACACACCATACAATTTTCTGTTAGATTTTCTGTTAGATTTACCTGCCAAATAGATCATTTTCTGTTGGAAATTATCTATCAAACCATCTATCTGCCTAGCAAAAATCCCATCAGGAAAAGTGTTTTGGGGTTAGATGAACACAATGAATAATAAAGTTGAATTCATTTCAGGGAGGTGTTCAGTATAATGTTGGGCACTGGCTATAAAACTTCCTGCTAAATTTCAGGTTCAACTCCCATCTATTGCTGCTAGAGATAAGAAATGTCTTCAAAAAGGAGAACTGATTGCAGTGTAACAACTGGGAATAAAGCCCTTACAGGCAGTTGCCCCAGGAATCAAACAATAGGTAGCAGCAGAAATCCGATGCCAATTGGCACCGGTTTGTACCTGTGATTGTAGGCCATGATGTAACTAATTTACTATGATATTGATAGAACAGCCTATTCCCCAGGGAGAATGATTGAGACATGTCTTCAAAGGATAAATGGCCCCCATCTTGAAAAGGCTCACGTACAAGGATTACACCTTTGGCAGGGCAAAGTTTACCAAATGGCAGGAGTAAGGCTTTGGGATACTGGTAGTCGTCCCATAAATTAGAGTAGACTGTGAAACAAGCCCTAAATCTTTAAAGTACGCCTGAAGTGAGTGGAATATGGAAGCTGACATTTTGTTTTTCGAACAATGCACATTACTTGGTTGTACGCCTGGTCTTCTGCCTCTAATACTTTTAGCCATAGGCCCTAAACAAGCATGCAAAAGTCTGACAGCATTAGCTGCATGCTTGTTACAGCTGTGTGATTCAGACACTACTGTATCCAACTGATCAGCAGGACAACAGACAAATGGTATTGTATAAAAGGAAATAAACATGGGAGCCTTCATTTCCCTCTCTTTTATTGGGTGGTAGATATATCAACATGGTTGATGTGCAAACTAGTTCCTTGAAGCACACCTGTTACAAACCTTAGCAACTGATGTAATGCATATTTTTGTAAACCGCGCATTTCAAAATGCTCAATGGTACCAGGCCTGTAGACTGCAGAAATATGGTAAAAGTAAAAAGAGTTTGGTTACAGATCCGTACTGCCAGAGAAACCATTCATCACAACCAGGACCAATAAAGAGGCTAGGAAGGTAGAAAGGTTGCCTATCACAAGAAAAGTCACAATTTGCCTGTTAGCACAGCAACCAATACATCTGGAACTACTGGTCACACACACTAAATGTGTGTTTTAGTACCATATGGTCAGTTTGTATTGCTTGTGTTTGTGACTGTCTCTCTTAATCAACAAGCAATAATATATTCAGTGCTGGGCTGAATTATTAATATTCCAGATATGGCCAGGATTTGTAAACAGATAACATGTACGGTGTATTTACAATCTGTGTCACATTTATATGTCTCCAAAAAGGTAACAGACCAAGCCAAGTAATTGTCACTAGTTAAGCCAAAGGTTATTTATCATGGAAAAAACAGCTAATGCTCATACAAGGCATTTACCCCTTGAAATGCAGTTCAGCGATGTTAATTTGACTCAGTCTGACAGATGACTATATAGTAATTTGGTTCATCTGTACTGGATAGCGGTAAGAAGGCTGGAGGGTTGAGCTAAACTTATGTTCATCAGGAAGCAGACCGGACAAAACACTGGGGGAAAAAAGCATTGGCAGCAGTATAGTAGCTACCTGTGTGGTACAAGGGCAAAATAATTGTCGTTATAAAGTACACTGCTAATTACCCCCACATAAAAATGACAGCCTTCAGATTTAACAGTATACTGTATCATGTGGAAGGTCATTCTAGCAAACCCACTCTACACTGACAGACTCTGCTAGCAAACCAAGAACAATTCACACATCCCCGGGTATAAAGCTAATCTGGCTCTGCTGAAGGCATCAAATCACACTGCACACACAATCACCCCGGCATGTGAAAGCATAAGACTGTAGCGGAAAGCATAAATAACTAAACGCCCTCTAGCATCACACACATTCTACTGAAATGATAAATATTTCAAGTGAACCTGCAGTGTCCCAATCCTGTGAAGTAAAGCAAACCTGTGAACATGTTATACATGTTGCCTTCTCATGTCCGATTCAAACTCATTTTTCCCTACCCAGAATTTTGTTTTTTAAATGTGTGTGGAAAGGAACTCTAACTTGAGTCATGGATTTTGCCCGACAGCTCCCTGCCTCAGTAAGCCGCCAACTGCCATCATCTTTAATCCTGTGAGATTGGTGGCAATTTAGTGGGTACCAGTCTATCAGTCTAGTGTAGTTGTACTTCTGAAATAGAGATAAAACTAATTGAGTGCATGATGAGAAGTACTTGTGCTTTCTGCCTTTAGCAACCAGTTACATTTCTTGCTTCATTTGCAAGTTAGTACTGTAAAATGACATTTCAGGGGAACCAACAATCATCCTCACAAGACACTGAGGAAGGAAAACTAGAAGTCTGCATGCCCTTACTCATCAGAGATTTGAGTCAGACTCGTCTAGCATTTCTAAGACAGGCTGCCTTTTTTAGCATTGAAATTTACGTTCGCATGCAAATTTTCATATGCTATGTAAACATGTATGCAAACATTTGCACACGAATGGGAATTTTAATGCAAAAAAAAAGCAAGCAAAAAATGCATGTTTTCTGTCAAAAAGCTGAAGACTGGGGAAATTGTGGCCTCACATAAAGGGTAAATTACATTTATTTTGTTTACATGATTTTGTGTTTGAAACTTAAACTTATACTCAAAATGTAAACGACACCCTTGCTTGACACATTACAAGCAAAAATGTTATGAAAATTGATTAATAGTTGTTCAACTTTTTGCACAGAAACCCAACAGAATTTGAATGGG
Organism: Hyperolius riggenbachi; assembly: GCF_040937935.1. Taxonomy (NCBI): domain Eukaryota; kingdom Metazoa; phylum Chordata; class Amphibia; order Anura; family Hyperoliidae; genus Hyperolius; species Hyperolius riggenbachi. The sequence goes on along the minus strand of NC_090654.1, from coordinate 228,758,917 downwards.
AGGGGGGGGGGGTGTTAACATTAATAAAACAGACCACAAAAAATTAAAAATCGACAAGGGCAACTTCTAATTATCACTTGTGTGTTCCTACATTTAAATTAAGAACATTTTTAATAAGGTTTATTTTAAGCTTGAAAAAGTACTAGCTTTACTTTACTTATTTATGTATATGACATAATTGCACAGCCTGGACTCTTAGAATTTGCTCACTAAACTTTTGTTTGAAAAACAGTGGCTTATTTTTTGTAAAGAGGTGAGATGGCAAAACCAGACTGAAGGACAGAAGACCAATTCTGCAACCTACCTGTGTCTCTCATCCGTACCCACACCATACTGTGTGAGGAGTGTGTTTATGACTTGACAACTCTCAAACTGCATACAACACAATTACAATGCGTGCTAAGCTGTGAACAAATGTCATCAGGCACTATTTACTAACCTAACTTTTCCCAAAAGAGGTCCCTCTCTGTGACTAACGTTGATGGGTATCTTTAGTACTTCTGGTATACTGTGAGCACTGATTTTAGAACATTCGTGCATCTACAGACATTTTGTTTACATAGTATTATAATGTCTTTTTGTTATCCAGTCTAGATGCTACCATGTTTAGCTCATCCACAACTGTTCAGAATGTATTTGATAGCAGATTCTAGCTTTAAACAATTCTACTTTGTGTGTATATCCCATTGCTTCCTGTGCTTTGTTTCATATACAACTTACTGTGTAGTATGCAGAGATGAGTCAATGTGAGATGGTTTACTGGACCAATCTCTAGCCAAAGTAACTATGTAACTACAGTTGTATTTCTTATGCTAACAAGCAACTGAATTAAAATTTCTTTAGTTTGGAAATAACGATGGTCTCAGAATGAGTGTTATTTTGATGATGTATATAATATTCTTGTACATTTATAGTATGTTACTTGTTAACCTTTATATAGAGTGGGAAAGGTAAGGAGCTTGTGTTTTTTTCTGCTTTCTTCCCCAATGGTAACACTGTTAGAATCGGGGACATTGTTAAAAATATTAAACTCCCAGTCCTCAAATTTGGAAAGCATTCTCAAATATATTTTTATGGTGCACTTGACCAGGCCCGGTTCGCCCATGATGCCAAGTGAGGCGACTTCTTCAGGTTGCAGAAGTCTGGGGACAGCATCAGGCAGAAACAGGAAGTGAAGAGAGTGCCTGGCCAACCTATACTGGGGCCAATTGTACCTGGCTAACGTATAGTGGGGGCAACTGTACCTAGCTACCAACACTGGGGGCACCTATAACTGGGGGCACATCATCACAGTCTAGAACCGGCCGTGAGCTTGACACATCCTCTAGAGGAATATTTGTATAAAATAGGAGAAGAGAGAAAATAATTGAATACTACAGAAATTCTTTTAGGGTCTCCAAAACTGGATCCTGCACTTGCAACCTGTTCTAAACTGGAAAAATGTTGGGTTGGAGCTTCATTTTACAAAATGCAGTTTGAAGCTGCGGATTCTTACATGTTATTAGTTCCAAAGGCTAATTAGTTATATGACTAATTATTAGTTCCAAAGACTATAATGGCTATTTAACCACTTCCACACCATGACATTTTATGCTGATCTGTGCAGCGTGGGCTCTCCAGCCCACAGCACAGATCAGCTAGCAGCCAGGGCGATCAGACTTCCCCCCTTTTTTCCCCACTAGGGGGATGTCCTGCTGGGGGGGTCTGATCGCCGCCGGCTGCTTGCGCTTGCGGGGGGGGGCTCTTCAAAGCCCCCCTCCGCAGCGCTTCCTGGCCTCCTTCCCCTTCCCTCCCTCTCCCTCCCCCTGTGAGCGGCGCAGGACGGAAATCCGTCCTGCGCCTGATGGGATAGGCTTTAGCCTATCAGATGCCGGTGATCCCCGGCCAATCAGAGGCCGGGGATCGCCGATCTCTACGGCGCTGCTGCGCAGCAGCGCCGTATACATGTAAACACCGGGGAAGATCTTCCCCGTGTGTTTACATTTACCCTGCGAGCCGCCGATCGGCTCGCAGGGTGTTCACGGAGACACCCTCCGTGAGCTGACATGGAACGGCCACTCATACGAGCGGCCGTTTCCATGGTATACACTTCTGGATTCAGGGGCGTGTATATACGTACCGAGAATCCGGAAGTGGTTAAATATCAGTTTTGGGTAGATACTGGAGACACTGCAGTCGTATCACTGGCTTTTATAGTTGCCTAGCAATATCTAGGTCCTTGGGTACCCGGTCTCTATACTCCTCCCCCCCCCCCCCCGATTTGCCACAAACAAAACAAAGTGACCATTGCGAATACATGTGGTCAGCATTTAGGCACTTACTTCATGCTCTTTTAGCCTTTCAAGGACACAGCTCACATGTTTGTTTGACTGGCCCTAACATTTGTATAGAGAAAGAAAGTGTTTATAGGGCAGTGGCTAAGATGCACCTCGCTTGAGACGCTGCATGTAATATTTTTCATCTGCACGGTAACCTGAGCTTGTCTGTCTGTGCATGTATGTGCACCATGGAAGGTGGTCATTGTTCAGCAAAGTAACTCTGCCTTTTACCGCATACTTCAAGTCTATGTGAGTCAGTCTCTGCTTTTGCTGTAGTATTTAAGGATATTTTCACATTGGTAAATGCCTAGGGACAAATAAGACAACCAAAGTGTTTCCCATCATACATCACTGTAACATCTATCCTGGCTAGTGGTCAGTCCAAGAAAGAGTTGCTACCTAGTCAAGGGTACATTATAGTTAGTGTGGCTAAATGGGTGTTATTGTACAAAGAATACACAAGTTCACAATGAGAGTACACTGACCTATACAAGGCTCAACAAAATTACAATGAGAGGTCACTCTCTTAGCTGTACAGTATTCAGACGTATTCATAGAATCTATCAACATGTGGTTTTCAAAAATTCTACATAAATGTACTAATGGTAGCCATACTAACCCAATTTGAATAAGATGAAAAAACTTTTTGAAAATGTCTTTGGGAAGAAATTTTCTTGAATTAATTATTATAGTCAGGGCTTCTTCCAAACAAAAGTCTTCATATGTAGAGACATATTAAAGGGAACCTAAACTAAGAAGGATATGGATTTTTCCTTTTAAAATAATACCAGTCAGACTGTATTAGCTGCATGCTTGTTTCAGGTGTGCGATTCAGCCACTATTGCAGCCAAAGAGATCAGCAGGACTGCCAGGCAACTGGTATTGTTTAAAGCAGAAAATAACCCTGCATTTCAACTTTGCTCTAAAACCTTATTTACAGCATATTATATGCAACCAACATTTTTTTTTTACTAGACCAGCATTGGAAGGGTTACACACAGAGCTTTAAAGTTCCGTGTAGAGAAATGCAGACTCATCCGAAGTTTAGATACATTTAAGTAAACACAATGTAACAAGTGTGGAATGTGACACACACTGACTGTGCAGGAGCTCCCGGACAAAGAGAGAGAGATACATTTAAGTAAACGCAATGTAACAAGTGAGGAATGTGACTCTCTCTTTGTCCGGGAGCTCCTGCACAGTCAGTGTGTGTCACATTCCTCACTTGTTACATTGCGTTTACTTAAATGTATCTATCTAAACTTCGGATGCATCTGCATTTCTATCCATGGAACTTTAAAGTTCTGTGTGTAACCCTTCCAATGCTGGTCTAGTAAAAAAAAAATGCTGGTTGCATATAATATGCTGTAAATAATGTTTTAGAGCAAAAGTTTAAATGCAGGGTTATATTCCGCTTTAAAAGGAAGCATTCATATCCCTCTCAGTTAAGATTCCCTTTAAGGTCCCGCTCACACCTAAAGCCGCAAAACGCCCGCGATTACCGCTAGCATTTTTTGGGAGAATGATTTTTCCGCGACTAACATGGAAAAATCACTGGACACTGCAGCATTTTGAGAGCGATCGCAATTAGCGGTGCTATGCATGCTAATCGCGAATCGCAGGCAAAACGCTGCATGTTACGCGTTTGCTGTTAACAGTGAGAACACTATCATAGGCTTACATGGGCTAGTGGTATTTAAAAATAGTGTTTTGCGCTGAGCGGGAATCGCGCAATTACCGCTCAAGTGTGAACGAGCCCTAAGACTTTCGTTTGCGAGCATAATTGTTCCGGAAACATGCATGTAAGACAAAGAACTCTTGTATCAAAGTGAATTTCCCCATAAGGATTAATGGAAACCTAGGTTATTCGGTCCACAATCCAAAAACAAAGTAAAATAGTATAAAATAAAAATGTAAACAAGACTTTTACTATAACTAACAAAATCATTGCTATCTGTTGGCTGTCCACAACCTTTTTTTTGTGTGCGTGGCTTTAACAAGGAACATATCCAATGACAGTTACTTTGGAGGATTTCAGGGAAATGTGACTTTGCAGAGTCTCTAAACTCAGATTAAGTACAATCCAGCAGCACCAAAAGAGAGAAGAACTATCAGCTCAGTTGTGATGATATGACGCACGTATACTTTTTTTTTTGCTTGTGTATCAAGTCAAAATTTCACAAAATTTTTTGCTTGTATTGCAAAGCGCTCTTAAGCCAAGTTACTCCCCATCCAAGTTTTTACTGTATATTGTGTTCTTGGCTATTTGAGCATGTTCGATATTGGCAGCTTGTTACAAACAAAAGTAACTAACATTTACTAGTTGTAACAATACTTGGCAAGAGATGATTAATTTATTCCAAATCAATGCTTTCTCACCAATACTTCAATAGTGGTGGTCATGTCTAGGAGAAATCATGGAGAGGCATGTGATTTGTTTGATCAGCTGATAGATTTGCAAAGCTCTCATTTGCTGTGATCACATGCTGCTTTAGCACATGATCCTGACTAACAAATCAGAGCTTTGCAAATCTATCACATTACCAAACCTGATGATATGCTCCTCCATGAGTTCTCCTAGACATGGCTATAACTATACTTCCAAGTGGTATTTTTGTAGAATATACAGTCATTTGTGGTTGCATTTGTGTGTGTGTCCTATGAAATTACTTCCATTGCAAAACAGAGAACTACTGGTAGTCAAAAATCAAAGGCAGGACACATTTCAGAATCAGGAGACATACGGTAGTTGAGAAAAAGGAGTTGTGGAAGTTGGATGCATTTATGCATTAACACTGTGTTTGCTCATTTATTTGGCCAAAATGATGATTGGCTTAACCTGTAATGTTGAGTGTTCATTTTTTTTTTTACATTTATTTTTTTCAAAACCTGGACTGGAGATGCATGCTGGTGTACAGGCCATCTATACCACCCATCCCTGTGTGCAGCTTCCTCCTTTGTGTTTTAGGAAATAATTGCTATAGTTGTGAAATTTGGATGTTGTACCTCTGTTTGTATCCTCAGCGCTCTTGTACATAAAAGATAGTCAGATTCATCAATCCCATTATGCAAAGATGATATTGCCAGCATCTGAAACATAATCAGTGATACTGTGCATGACAGACAAGGCATTCTCAATATTTAGAAAAATGTACATAACATTATAAAGTATTTGTAGAAATGTAAGAGCTCTGAGAAGTTTAGCATTTTTCAGTGTCGGTGGGGTCATGTGTGTTTGGCAGCAAAAGGGTTATTGTCTGCTTTTACCCCATTTAGTTGCAGACCCTGTAATATTACAGCTTGGCACTACACAGCAGTATGCAAAACCAGCTTCAGTGTTTTTCCTTGTTTTTCTTTCTTTAGGTCACCCGACATGTCTTCAGTTTACGGTAAACATGACTGAGGCTGTGAAGACCTACCAATGGCAGTGTATTGAGTGCAAGTCCTGCATCATTTGTGGAACATCAGAAAATGATGTAAGCTACTGCAAATATGTACTTCAGCAAATGAAGAACTGTGCTGATAACATTGGATCAGAAATTCTGAATCAAACTGGAAGGATGGCCGAGGGGAAAGCAGGAAATTTGGCCGCTGCCATAGGGGCCATTGAATTATTGGTAAGGAGGGGAAAGGCCCAACTCCCGATAAATTTCCCCTCCTTACAGGGTCCCCATGGCGGCACCCAAAAATTAGGATGTGAGTTTATTTTTTTTTTAAATGTCCTTAACAAGAGCAACAGCAACAACAGTTATTTGCCATAGTGCTACTATATTGTGCTGTAGAGAATCTTAATAGCCGTTTCACAGATTACACACTTCTATGGACCATGAGAGAACTTCTAACACTTTCTCACTCTGTCCAAAACTAAATAAAAAGCTTTGCCTGGAGTTTACCTTACAGCTATCGCAGGCTGCTGCAAAAGGAAACTGGCTGTGATCATTTTGAAATTTCAATACTTCCTATTCTGCTCCTCAGAGTACAACAAATGGCACATTTTCTCTCCTGCTTTTAGTCACTGGTAAAATGTAATTTTTTTTTACCTGTTTAGTGCATTCCAATTCTAGAAAACCATTCACATTGTCGTGCTCCACTACAGCCTTGCTCATTTAATGATCTGTAGTGTAATGACACAGACACAGAACATTCATATCACGCTTTTCTCCTGGCGGACTCTGCAGCCACTAGGGCGCACTCTATAGCAGTGTTTGGGAGACTTGACCATGGTCTCCTACTGAATAGGTGGTGGCTTACTGAACAGGCAGAGCCGAGATTCGATCCCTGGTCTCCTGTGTCAGAGGCAGAGCCCTTAACCATTCCACTATCCAGCCACTATTTCACTATTCAGCCACTTCAGTAATGTGTAATATTCTAATACTTCCTACATCTTTAGGACTAGCATATACAGACCTTTGACATCAGTTCACGCCTCCACCATACTAGAGAATAAAAGTAAACTACACACACGTCTGATTTTACGCTCGACTGTCGTTCAAATGGATGTTTGTACGACTTATTCAAACAGCAAGTCATTCAAACGTCTTGTACACACTTACGACAAAACGGCTGATGTGCGAATGTCAGATAATTTACATATCGTTTGACTGGTCAATGGGCCAGATCAAACAACTGATCAAAAGACTATGTTTGAATGGCCATTACTTGTACAAACGACTCCCAGTCATTTGTACGCACCTACGGACCTAACTGTTGTTTGAATGACAGTTAGTCCAATGGATCCGCCAAGCGGATCAGTCAACAGATGCTATCAGTCTAACGATCGAACGTACACATGTCCAACAAGTCGTTCGGGAAAAATCAGATGTGTGTATGTACCTTTAGGCAATGAGCTCAAGCTGCAGTCAACCTAAACTTTAAATAAAGCCTCACTGATCAACTGCCAACAAACTGGAGTCCTATTGATGTCAAAAGTGTGAGTATACTAACTTCCTAAGGGCTGCTTCAGGCTACAAGTGCTTTTCTAAGCACCAGTGATTTGAAAAGCTCTTGCTAATTGCTAGGGGTGTTATCCCACTTGAAGGATGTGATTTTTTTTAAATCAGCCATAGCCTTTACTTAACAAGAGATTTTCAAATCACCGGCAATTAGAGTGTGAACCAGCCCTAATAGTTATTTGCCACAGTGCTACTATATTGTGCTGAATATACATTGCGTTTAGCTCGTTAGAGAGAAAAAGAAATAAATGTCCTTCTGTGGGTTTTTAGATGACTAAATTGTCTGTTTTCTTACATGATGTGTTCTTTCCTTAAGGAACAACTCCTCTTTTGTGATGACTGTGACCGTGGCTATCATATGTATTGCCTTAGTCCTCCAATGGATGAACCTCCAGAAGGTACAACATTTGGCAGTTATTAATTTATGTAGGACTATTTGGGACTAAGACTTCAACTATGGTACAAATGCTTGGTACATTTCAACAGACACAGGGGCGGATTCACAAAGCTTTTCTGTTGGCTTAGCTCACCTTACTTATTAACAATTTATCTCTCCGTCAATGTCATGATTCATGATTTATCTCTCACTATTTGACTCATGATTTATCTCTACTTAAGTGTAAGGAGAGCTAATGCATGAGATTAACAATTAAGGTTAAAAATAACTAAGCTTTTTGAATCAACCCCAAGCCTCTTATTGCACCATATGTAAGAATCGCCTATCTTTTTGGAAAATTATAAGTGCATATGAATTCATTTAGATAACAGAATTGTTCAGTTCAGCTTAAGACCTTCTGCCCGATGTGCACAGTTTTTACTACATACTGTAGTGACAACAACATAGGAAAAAAAGTTTAATTGCCTTTTATTCTTCATTTTATATGCACATATTTTAAGTTTTAAAATTTTCCACAATAGTTGTCCTTTAAAAGGGAACTGAAGTAAGAGGTATAAGGAGGCTGCCATGTTTATTTCCTTTTAAGCAATACCAGTTGCCTGGCAGCCCTGCAGATCCTCTGCCTCTAATACTATTAGCCATAGCCCCTAAACAAGCATGCAGCAGATCAGGTGTTTCAGACTTAGTCAGATCTGACAAGACTAGCTGCATGCTTGTTTCTGCAGTTATTCAGCTACTACTGCAGAGAAATAGACCAGCTGGGCTGCCAGGCAACTGGTATTGATTAAAAGGAAATAAATATGGCAGCCTCCGTATACCTCTTACTTCAGTTCCCCTTTAACTGCTTCCGGACCGCGGTAATAGAAATCTATGCCCTGTTTGTGGCAGCTTATTCCTGACAGGGCGTAGATTTCCATTACCGCGCCGCACGGATCCGCCGCTCTCTCTCTTGCCCTAGGCCCCTTGTTCTGATGGCATTGCTCTCTAAAGCTGGTCAAGAGCCACTTTCATTGGCTCCTCACCTCGTGATCACTGTAAACCAATCACATTGGCTCACATTGATGACAGGGTCAGGAGCCAATGAAATTGGCTCCTAAATGGCTCACAGAGCTCTGCCATCATTGTGATGGCAAAGCAAGGGGTTTTGTCGATGGGTGAGTGGTGTGACCGGCAAAAGCAGCGGGTCTGTGCGGCGATTTGACCCCTTGTTTGCTACCAGCAGTCTCTGGTCCTTAAGGAGCCAGAGACTGCTAGTACGGAGAGGGTTAAGTGACAGGGGTATAAAAATTCAGTCAGCCATTTCTGACACCTGCCATATGCATGCATCCAGAAGAGTCAGGATTCCTGCTTTGTATAGTGTGTCTAGGTCAACTCAGTCCTCAAGTACCCCCCAACAGAAAACGACAAACATCACAAGTGAGGTAATTCGTTTTTCAGAAAAACTCATTCATTACTTCTTTGGCTCTCGACAAAACATATACAGTTGGGTACTTGAGGACTGAAACCCTGGTCCAGGTCAGTGACAGTGAATACTTAAAGGACTTCTGTAGGGAAAAAAAAAAAAAGTTGAACTTACCTGGGGCCTCTAATGGTCCCCCACAGACATCCTGTGCCGCCGTAGCCACTCACCAATGCTTCGATCCTCGTCTCCAGTTCACTTCTGGAATTTACGACTTTGATGCTGGAAAACCTCTGTGCGGCTGTGTCCTTGGACTGCTCTCTGACAGTAACCCTCCCCCCCATCCCCCTCTACAACAGCTTCCTCTTTCCTCCTTACCACCCACATAATGCGTGGCCAACTACACTAGGTACAGAAAAGCAAAAGAGGTGGGGGCACATATATACATAAATCAATGTAAAACTTGGCCTCACCAAATGCAGGTGCTGTGTGACTATCCAGTGACAGACTGCTGCACAACTACCTGCTGACATGACAACTATAGTGCAACAGACACAATAGTTCTGGCTTACAAAGCACATGGCATGAAATTGGCTCCTGCCCAGTATACAGAGCTCATCGGTCATCTGTCATTAGAGCTGAGTTAGCGGAGTGCAGAGGTGGCAGAGCAACAATTCATGGCAAGAGTGCGCAATGTAAGCAGGTGAAATCTACATCCTGTCAGAGACTGGCATGCACAAACAGTATGTAGATTTCACCTTAGGAAGTACAGACGGGATTAAAAAAAAAGTTTGCAGAAGTTGCTAAACTGCTTAGGGCTCTTTCACATCTGAGACGATTGACGACGAATGAATTTTAACGTGTTCAGCATGAGGCTCTAACATACTGGAAGTAACAGCTGTCTGAATATTTCATAGATGTCCTATGCATGTACACCATGTGACGTGGTCAAGAACTTAACTGTGATTTTCTATACAATGTCCTTGTCTTATAGGAAGCTGGAGCTGCCATTTGTGCATCAATGATCTAAGAGACGACATCTCAATGGCCTGAGGCAAGCTGAACATGCAACGCTTCACTAATCAGGATGAGTTCTCTACAACTAAATGCAGTGATTCCATTTACGGGAGCCTTATTTTATTTTCATACATCAGCAGCAGTTTGCATCATTCCACTAAAATGACAACAGACAGTCAACAGGGAAGAAAAACTGCAGGTTTAAAGTGGATGAATGCATTTCTGGATGGCAATATACTGTAGCTTGTAAAAAACATCATCAACGTATCGCATTTACTATGGCAATTTTATACTGGTCACTGCAGTGCATTTAAGGGTGAAGTGCTAAAGAAGTGGTTTTCCCAAGTATGATTTCATTTAATTACTTGGGCTCCTGTATATAAGTGTTATGAGGGCAGCCTCCTCTGGTAACTGGTATATATCCACACACATATATGCAGAAAAGACATTTCAACATTCCAGCGAGAATGCTAAAATTCGATTTTTCTCAGTTATTTTTTGTGCTAGAGCTTGGTATTTTTGCAAACACATATTGTTGACGTGGGTTCTAAATAGGGCTAAAGGACTGAAATGCAATAAGTCACTGCAGCCGTTACATAGAAGATGCTTTCATAGACACTGATGGCTCTTTAGAGCCACATAATCAAGTGTTAGGCTGTCTGTTCATGGTCTGCTCAATTTCACAGAAGATACAACAATTTCAACCATTTATAAATAGCATTTGGAAGTTTTCCAGGATACCTTAATAAGCATCCATTTGCTACTAATGAAAATGGAGAGGTCTATCAACATGAGTCACCGTCACTGGCCATCGGATGGGCCGCTGTATAAAACATGTTATCAGCAAGGGATATGTGAACAAATGGCATAATTACTGTGGGGTAAGGAGGGTTGGGGGGTAGGCCCCGCAGCCAATGGGGGCTCATCTTACTTTATTCCCCTCCAATGCTTCGATAGCTGCTAGGGATGAGCTTCTGAATTCTGTGGAAATCCGATGTCTGAGTTTCCGAACACAAATAGTCTTTCTGCCGTGGAATTCTGCAGAATACTGCATTACTGAGACTCAGAAATTTTAGGCCAATCACTAGACTCTGACGTAATGGAGTAATCAGAGAAACAGTGTGTTACAACAGAAATCAGAACGCTGTGGAATTTGTAGACCAATCAGGAGGATCGGAAGTATTAGGTCAGAGAATGCAGAAGTGTACCGCGGTTACGCACAATTCCGTGGAAATTGAGAAAGGAACTTCTGAAATAGTGGAATTCTGTCAGATTTGCAGAGGGTGCTGGGAAGCACTGGCACTGGTTTTATATTTGCCTGTCATGGCAGTCCTCTCAGCAGACCTGCCTCACTTCTTGCATACACACCCCCTTGGCCCAAACCTTACTGGCATCAAGGCAGTGTGGAAATCTGGTTCCAATGCCCCCCTTCACTGCAGCTGCACAACAGGGGCACCCTGTTTTAATGGGGGTGAGGAAGAAGGAATAGGGAAGGGGCTACAGGGGGGAAATGGCAATTCTGTGGACTGGGGGATGGCGCTGCTCTCCTATGGCTACATCAGTTGGGAATTTTCAGTGCTGTGCTTTGTGTGTGTGTGTGTGGGGGGGGGGGGGGGGGGGAGGGGTGTTGTACATATATGGCTCAGTTTACAAATAATGCAATCATTTCAAATAGAACATTTCAAATGTCTTCATATTCCAAACTGCTTTGCCATCACTCCAGAGTCAACTGTTTATTATTATTATTTTTTTTTTTATCCAAAGCAATTGTTATATGGAGGGGGAAGGAAAAAGGTGGTTTAATTATTTCAAATACCTCACATTCTTTGTGAATTTAGTCCACTAAGCAGTATTATGCAGTATGTATATTAAGAAAAATCTTCCATTGTGATATTGGATAAAGAGTTCAATATTTAATCATGTGCTGTTGGATAGTAAAGATCCACAGTGTAATTATGGGACAACGTAGCTTCTATTGAAAGAAAAGCAAAACAAAAAAAACAGGGTGCCTTCATTATTGATTTATGTTAATATCTTTTGTGGTGCTGATAGACCACACTCTGGGTTCCTTTAGGCTGGATGCACACTTGGCTTTTTGTGTCCATTTTACCATTGATTTTCCCCAATGTCAGCATGTGCAATGCTGTTCCCACTACATACAATTTACATGTCAGATTCTGAATATTCACAGCAAGCACAGTTTTATGTCATTTTTCTGCACAGAACCGTTGAATAGGCTGAGAATCAGACTTAGGGCTGGTTCACACTACAAGAGCTTTTCTAAGCGCTTTGTGATTTTAAAAGCTCTTGCTAATGTAATGCTGAGTGTGTGTTCTCATTGAAGCATTGTGGTTTTGACAAAATTCCCATAACATTGCATTAGCAAGAGCTTTTGAAATCACTGGCGCTTAAACAGCTCTTGCAGTGTGAATCAGCCCTTACAAACAAATTTAGGGCTGGTTCACACTACAAGAGCTTTTTTAAGCACTTTGTGATTTTAAAAGCTCTTGCTAATGTTATCCTGCGTTTGTGTACACTGGGGTGATGTGATTTTGTAAAAATCCCCCATAGCATTGCATTAGCAAGAGCTTTTAACATCTCTAGGGTTTAAAAAGTGCTTGTAGTGATTCAGCCCAGACTGCTGTTTAATTTTTTATTTTTTTTTGCTGTGTTTAGTGTGTATTTCATAAATGTGTGAAAGCACATTCGCTGCACCTCCAAGGAATGTCAATGGAAATTTGCACTTCTAATATTCATATTTTCACATGTGAAAAAAAAGTACTTCTTGCAGCATAAATTTGCACATCACATGGGAATTTCCATTGAATTCCCATTAGTCAGTCAGAAAAAAATGCATGCAAAAATGTGCATATATATGCGAATTTCACTACGAAAGACGCATGCGGAAAATTGTTCATTTTTCTGTTATGGTAAGAGTGAACCCTCCCTTTACACTATGATTGTGCGTTGTGTTAAATTTGAAAGCAACACACAGCATGGCTGTTGCAGTGCAGATATCCTACAATTGATTGAATGTACTGCAATGGTGGAGGTGAGAGCTGTCCGATTCAAACAATGGGTGTGTATCTGTCCATTCTGCATTATGTATACTATAGCATTCTAATGCCAACACAGTGCTGGGATGGAAATGGTGAACAACAGCTTTATACCTGCTGTACCACTTTTCTTCATATCCATATTCATCACAGAGATATAACTCAAAGCTGCTGTATTCCCCTAGGAGACTGGAACAAATGGATTGCCATGCTTAATTATTGTGTCATACATTAATAATTGTGTGTCTGTTGCTTTAGCCACACCATCTGTGCTGCACTACGCTGCCTTCTACTACAGAGAAGCAAATGGTGTTATAAGTTTGTTTACAGTATTCAGTTCATATAACTTTGCACAAGCCCTCAGGCAGAGATCCAGCTGCAGGTATCCCAAGCATCAGGAGAAATTAACTTCAACCACTGCAGGAAACTGAGAGGCTGCATAGATCCATGCTAAATGCTCAAAGCAAAGTGTGAGGAGTTTAACAAGTCCTGTCTGTTGGATTTGAAATGGACGGAAAAGAAAATGAAAGGCATTCAACTACATGACAGTTTTAATGACAAGAGATTCAGCTCATAGAAACAGCACCACACATATTTATAGATATAAATATATAACACTTTAAGTAGTATACTTCCAATGTAACCATTAAAAAACTAAAAACAGCGCACACGACAACAATCCCATGTACAATAATTGATGACCATCATAATCAAAGATAATAAGTTTACATATACTGTATGAGCTAGTATGTATGATAGTATCAGATAGTATACAAACACCATATGAACCCGGGTTCAGTTCCTCCTATAGAAGATATAAAGTGCATATATAGTGCTAAATCATGTGAAGTACATATAATCATTCATAGAACGATTGCACAATAATCATGTACACAAAACTGTGTCATACTGGGTTTCACTATGACACAGTTTTGTGTACATTATTATTGTGCAATTGTTCTATGAATGATTATATGTATTTCACATGATTTAGCACTATATATGCACTTTATATCTTCTATAGGAGGAACTGAACCCAGGTTCATATGGTGTTTGTGTGCTCAGTTTTGAGCACCCACACCTGATACTATCATACATAATAGCTCATATATGTAAACTTATTATCTTTGATTATGATGGTCATCAATTATTGTACATGGGATTGTTGTGGTGTGCGCTGTTTTAAGTTTTTTAATGGTTATATTGGACGTATTATACTTAAATAAAGTGTTATATATTTATATCTATAAATATGTGTGGTGCTGTTTCTATGAGCTGAATCTCTTGTCATTAAGACTCTAATTTGCTCTAGCACACACTGGGGGTAAGAGTGCAATGTTCTTTTCCTAGATCTAACTACATGACAGTTTGATAAAACATTAGCCCTTCTCCCTTCAGGATGACAGCATATTCACTTTTAGGCTTGAGGGGAATCTTGAGGGGACAGGTTGTCCTGTGTACAGCAGAGCCTGGTAGGGACTTGTTCACACAAATCAGTCATTCTCTCTGAGCTGTCAACTGACTCACTCTAGCCAGAGCCACTGCTTACCACCCTGTCGGTCTGCCTTTAGCTGGGCCCCTCTGAGGGGTCAGGACCAGTGTTAGAAGGTCTGCAGTGAATAACTTTTAAAGCACATATGAACTGAGAGGTATATGGTGGCTGCCATATTTATTTATTTATTTTTAAACAATAACAGTTGCCTGGCAGTCCTGCTGATCTCTTTGGCCTCAGTAGTGTCTGAATCACACACCTGAAACATGCATGCGGCTAATCCAGTCACACTTCAGTCATGAACTTGATCTGCATGCTTGTTCGGGGTCTATGGCTAAAAGTGTTAAAGAGTAGGGATTGTCAATGAGAAGTTGTTGCAGCATTATGCAAATTTTGTATGCAAAATTATGCAGCTTGAACAAGAACCAATCAAATCCTGAGGTAAAATTCAATTGGACCTTTTTCAAATCGCCTAAATTCGCATACAAAATTTGCTTAATCCTGCATCAACTCGAAATGATGTGCATCTCATTGACCATTCCTATTAAAGAGGCAAAGGATCCGCAGGATGCTGGGCAACTGGTATTGTTAAAAGGACATAAATATGGCAGCCTCCATGTCCCTCTCAGTTCAGGTGTGCTTTACTTATGAGGCTCAGAATTAAGGTCAAGCAATACAAATATGGAGGAAAAAAAATTGTACAAATGGTCAACGTATCAATTTAACAAATTCCACTTTGATGCTACCGTTTCTTGTATTCTCCCTTTTTATAAAGTGGCAGCAACCCTGAATTAGTTGCTGCAGTACAAGGTGGTTGACTTCTGCCCTGTCCACCATGTCTGCAGCGTAACTTCTCCAAACAGTTCTTCTGAGACCCAACAGGTCTCTCAGAGATTGATTTCTGGCATAGCCACGAAGAAACCCTCATTCGCTAGGTCCAGCCGCATGGGTTGGGGCTGAAGACAGAGCTCAGGAGGAACGCTATGACAGGGAAATGGACAGGACAACCTTGATAGTAAACCTGCACAGTATGTGTCCTTACCTATGTTTTTAGTACAGTGACTCATTTTGGCTTTAGCAAAAGCCTTTATTATGCAAACTTGTACAAATTTGGCACTTTAGAGTGAGTACTCAAAGCATTACACTGTGTTCATATGGAGGTTGTGCTGCATTTGTATCATGGTTTAAGTGCAGTGGCCATTTTCCAGATGCAGAAGAATGCGTCGTTTCTGTGTATAAAGAAATCACAACACAATGCAACTATGGTCAAGAGCGGGTACACAAAATCAGATACTAACTTAAAGAGAGGGAAGCCTCAGGATCCTATTAAGGCTTCTCTCTCTATTCTACTTTCCCCCCCTGGCTGAGTGCGAAGATTAGTGACAAGGCATTGTCACTAATTAGATCACGCAGCTCTTCTTCCTTATTCATGGCCGTGCGATAGCTGACTGAGCCCGCCCATGTGCAGTGAGCCGGAGCCACGGACTCCCACAGCTACAGCATGGCCATGAATAAGGAAGTGGAGCTACGCAGCCCCGATGTGGAGGGGGGGCCGTGTTTTGTATTGGGGGACTTAAGACAAGTGAGGGAAACCTCACTAGGATCCTGAGGCTTTCCTCTATTCAGTGTAAGATCTTGTTTAACCCAAGCTTCGGCTCGGGTTCACTTTAACTGCAGTGAGACCGAACACCCAAACACACCCACACTTAAAGGGAAGGTTCAGGGAGGGTGGGTAAAAAATAAAAATCAATGTCCACTTACCTGGGGCTTCCTCCAGCCCGTGGCAGGCAGGAGGTGCCCTCGCCGCCGCTCCGCAGGCTCCCGGTGGCCGACCCGACCTGGACAGGCCGGCTGCCAGGTCGGGCTCTTCTGCGCTCCAAGGCCCGGAACTTCTGCGTCCCACGCCGGCGCGCTGACGTCATCGGACATCCGCCGGGCTGTGCTGCGCAGGCGCAGAACTACTGCGCCTGCGCAGTAGAGCCGGAGGACGTCCGATGACGTCAGCGCGCCGGCGTAGGACGCAGAAGTTCCGGGCCTTGGAGCGCAGAAGAGCCCGACCTGGCAGCCGGCCTGGCCAGGTCGGGTCGGCCACCGGGAGCCTGCGGAGCGGCGGCGAGGGCACCTCCTGCCTGCCACGGGCTGGAGGAAGCCCCAGGTAAGTGGACATTGATTTTTATTTTTTACCCACCCTCCCTGAACCTTCCCTTTAATATATAAAAACAGGATTATCTTACTAAAACACTCAAAACCATTCATTTTCTGTAGTGCAAGCATATGTAGCCTGTTTAGAATAAACCAGTCGAAGGCAGTAGTAAGAAAGCAGCCATTGCTGACATGCTCCTAAAATTTGAGATTGCCCAAATTTAATACATTTAATGTCAGTCACCTGGAACAAGAATGCAAACTGGGAGTAAGATGGAAAAAAATTAAAACTGAAACAATCTATTAAATAAAGGAAATTATTCAAAAGGAAATATCTTCTTATATCTTGTCTACATAAAGCCAATTGATTGTGTTGTGCCGATCTTTTGAATTAAACACTTTAACCTTTTTTGCGGTAACTCCAGGTCAGGCTCGGGCTGGAAATTCACAGCTCAGAGCGTTAACCCCGAGCTGGATCCATGGGGAGGTGTGTAATGTGCAAGGCTGCCGCAGGTCATCTAGCGGTATGGTTTTTAGAGTCTAAAAGCATGTGAAAAAATTGCACCGCTTTTAGACAAAATCTGGAAATAACCATACTGCCTGGGAGGTTAAATGTGGCCACTAATGATCTAATCTTTTTTATCCAACTCTATGTAGTATTAGGGCAAATTGAGTAAATATATTGAATGGATAATTTAGGCAGTCCCTTATATTACACAGAAATGGTAAGATTGGATTATTAGCAGCCACCAATACAATCAATCAGAAAAAATGATTGTAAATCTTGAATTGAAAAGAAATGTAAAAAATTGTATGGTGTGTGGCCATCTTTAGAAACAAAGGCTTAGCAGGTCAGCTAAGCAATTGTATAAAAGGAAATAAATATGGCAGCCACCATCTCTCTCTCAGGTTTTCAGGTGGCCCTGCCATATTTATTTCCTTTTAAACAATGCCAATTGCCAGAATGTCCTGATTTTGCCATTGGTATCGGAATCCTTTGAATCAACCAACTTGTGGCCATTATGGTCTAAATTTAGTCAAATCTCATGATATACATATACCGAATCATTGCTTGGAGTACTGGAGGCTCTGAATCCACAGGGTATCCAGGAAACTGGTATTGTTTAAAAGGAAATAATTATGGCAGCCTCCATGTCCCTACTGCTACAAGGTTCCTTTAACAATGAAAGGCAGAGAAAGTAGGACACAAAGGCCTCAATCACTAAGCTTTATCAAACATTTTATCGAACGTTTGTTACTTTATCTCATGAGTAAAATCTAATTTTGAATTCACGTGTTTAGATTTACTGAACATTTTATCGATAAAACATCTGATGAATCTATAACACCTTAGTGAATTCAAAATTAGATTTTACTCATGAGGTAAATTATCAACGTTCTATAAAATGTTCGATAAAGCTTAGTGAGTTGAGGCCAAAGTAAAGTAAGCTGTGTTCCTGGGCTATCTGCATCGCATAACTGGATGGGCAGAACTATAAACCTTCTGGGATGGTCTACATTTCACATGTACTCTTCTTCACTTGCATATTTAATGGTCTACCTGGAGTTCAATTTTTAAGTGGAAATCTCTAGAACCAACGTTGTTACAATCTGTCATTGAATTTTTTTTTTTTCACAATATGTCTTAAAGCGCCTCTCCGGCAGCAACAGGAGTGAATTCCCCATATAGAATAAAACTTGTATTCCATGCCTGTTACATATGAAATTCTTATTCTTTTAGTGCAATAGATGACCGTTTCTCAAAGCGTCTTTGTTATTGTGTTTGAGAAGCAAAAATTGAGTAAGCAAACACCAGCATGTATAAAAGTTTTAATTTTGTTGCATTAAGCAATGCTACACTATATTATTTTAATATAAATGCTGTTTTTTTTATGTTTTTGTTGATAAATAAAACAGTTCTTGTTGAAACAGTATGTTATTCCTAAATTCATTACTGGTAAAGGACAGCTTGAGGAACAAGAGTGTAAATATATAAGTGCGAAAGAGCCCTTAATGTAAAGCCCTGAGTTAGAGCTGATAGGATTGGCGGGTGTCAGTGGCAATAACACTCCTGCACGCCTGTAATCCTTACAGGTCTTAAACTCCGCCCCCCTTCCATCAGCAAGACCACCACGGCTGTTTTTATCCATAGTCTTCTGAAGCTCTGGTTACCCTTACCAGCGTTGCCATGGGCCAAAGCAACACAGGTGGGAGTGGCTACAGCTTTTGGAAGAAAAAAAAGCAATTTCCAGGTCGGTTTTGCCGATGGAGCGGGCAGAGTTTCAGGTGAGTTATTGTCGCTGACACCCACCAATCCTGGCAGTATTAACTGAGAGCATTGGTTTATAGTAGTAGAGAGTGTAATCCCTTGCAGGGTTCTAATTACACTTAAAGTGACACTGAAGAGAAAATAAATTTGTAGGACAGATAACTAATGCATCAAAGAAAAGAGAGTCTCATATTTTTATTTTCATTTAAATACCTTTTTATAATTTTACATCATTCTGTCATATTTGCAGTTTAGAAACCACACATGGGGCTTGATTCACTAAGACAAATAGCATGCCTTATCAAATTTAGCACGCCTTATCAAAGTTAACACGCCTTATCAGAGTAGCATTGCGAGCGCTAAGAACCTGCAGGGGCTCAGGGCAGGATGAGCGGAGCTCTCGTCATTGCCAATTAGCAGTCATAAGTTCACTATGCTACTCTGATAAGGTGCGTTAACTTTGATAAGGCATGCCAATTGTAATTTAAGCTATAAAACAGAGAAGAGCTAATGATCCTTTTAACTTTCCTGCAGTAAAACCTTATCTCAAGCTGTGTCTCACTGTTAATTGGCCATTTAAGCTATTTAAAAAAAAATAAAAATCAGGAC
Organism: Hyperolius riggenbachi; assembly: GCF_040937935.1. Taxonomy (NCBI): domain Eukaryota; kingdom Metazoa; phylum Chordata; class Amphibia; order Anura; family Hyperoliidae; genus Hyperolius; species Hyperolius riggenbachi. The sequence goes on along the minus strand of NC_090654.1, from coordinate 228,739,266 downwards.
TGAGTTCAGTGGAATAGCTCAGAGAAGCTCTTTTCCATAGATGATAACTAAAGTGTTTAAACTCTTCCTGTACTGGAAAACCATTTTTTTTTTGTTTGCCACTTATGTACAATTCATTATCTCATAAGTGTATTTTCGCTTCAGATTTGCTTTAAACGCAGAAGAACATGAGCATACATGCATCAGATATTGTGCACAGCAGAGAAAGGCAGCGATACTTAGGACAAGCTGCGTCCAAATGACTAGCTGCATGAGTGTGCAGAGCCTACTTATAGACAACATGCACACACCATGCATTCAGATCCGATGCACCAAATAACCATTGTTGGAGGATGTTGGTTTCCATAATAGTTTGCATGCAAATCAACAAGTACTTGACCCTCCCACCACAATGTGGTTATCCTCTGCGGAAGGGGCCCTACCTCTAAATAAATGTAAAACAGGCAAATGCAACCTGGTTGTGACTAGAAGTGACAGTTTATACATGCAAAAAAAGAAATAAAAGAAAAAAAAAGGTAGCTCTTCACCAGGCCGCCTCTAATTTGGTACCAGCAGAGCTACGCTGAGCCCCTCCTCAGAGACCACAAACGCGCGTTGAATCCAAAAACAGAGGCTTTGCATATGCACTAGCTGTTTTGCAACGAGTGCATATGCATAGCCCCCGAGTCCAGTCCAGAGCGGCACACACAGCTTCACCAATCACTGGATAGCGATGGTATGACGGCAGCAGTAGGTGGAGCTGTACAGAGCGTACACACGCCTCACATGGAGGAGCTGTACAGAGTACCTCCTCCATGTGAGGCGTCTAGGCTTCTTGGCAGGCGACTCTTCTCTACTTCCTGTTTCCCTACATGACACAGAGAAACAGGAAGTAGAGAGGAGGCGGCTGCCAAGAAGCATGGCCGCATTCAGGTGAGACATTTCAAAAATGCACCACTACTCCAGCTCTGCAAGGGGACACAGGAGGGGGCCCATGGAGAGGGAGGTGTGATGTCAGCACCTCTTCCCACTTCTGCTGGGTGGGTGTCACCCCTTCTAAAACCACACCCCTGCTCACATCCAGCACCACCCCAGGTAATCTGCCGCCTGAAGCAGGTGTTTCAGGCTGTGTCATGGTAGGTCTTACAATACTGCAATTATCCCCTATTCAAGGGCAGATTTGCCACAGAACAAAACCAGTTTTATAACTGTGGCAGTATATACTGTAAGTGGTAATCAGGCTTTCAAAATTGGAGATCATTTTATAGACTCCGCCTACCTTTCTTTGATATAAATCTGGACAAAATTTAGAAGAACCAAAAGGAAGGCGTACACTCCAAACAACAGAGATACACAACATAATTATAAATCTGTATAGTATCTGTCTCGAACGGCTCATGCATAGCTCAGTGCCAGTAAGCGTCATTCTGGAATTTACTGTGGTTTGCAAAAGTATTTGGGACCCTTGAAGTTTTCCAAATTTTGTCATATTACTGCCACAAACATGAATCAATTTTATTGGAATTCCACCACGTGAAAGACCAATACAAAGTGGTGCACACGTGAGAAGTGGAACGAAAATCATACATGATTCCAAACATTTTTTACAAATAAATAACTGCAAAGTGGGGTGTGCGTAATTATTTAGCCCCCTTTGGTCTGAGTGCAGTCAGTTGCACATAGACATTGCCCGATGAGTGCTTATGACTAAATAGAGTGCACCTGTATGTAATCTAATGTCAGTACAAATACAGCTGCTCTGTGACGGACTCAGAGCTTGTCTAAGAGAATATTGGGAGCAACAACACCATGAAGTCCAAAGAACACACCAGACCAGTCAGGGATAAAGTTATTGAGAAATGTAAAGCAGGCTTCGGCTACAAAAAGATTTCCAAAGCCCTGAACATCCCACAAAGCACTGTTCAAGCGATCATTCAGAAATGGAAAGAGTATGGCACAACTGTAAACCTACCAAGACAAGGCTGTCCACCTAAACTCACAGGCCAAACAATGAGAGCGCTGATCAGAAATGCAGTCAAGAGGACCATGGTGACTCTGGACTGGCTGCAGAGATCTACAGTGGTAGTGGTGGGGGAATCTGTCCATAGGACAACTATTAGTCGTGCACTGCACAAAGTTGGCCCTTATGGAACAGTGGCAAGAAGAAAGCCATTTTTAACAGAAAAGAATAAGAAGTCCCATTTGCAGTTTGCCACAAGCCATGTGGGGGACACAGCAAACATGTGGAAGAAGGTGCTCTGGTCAGATGAGACCAAAATTGAACTTTTTGGCCAAAATGCAAAACGCTATGTGGCGGTAAACTAACACTGCACATCACTCTGAACACAGAGCACAGTGCACAGTTGTGCACACAAGCTGGTCAGAGTTGATGGGAAGATGGATGGAGCCAAATACAGGGCAAGAAAACTAAAACCTCTTGGAGTCTGCAAAAGACTTGAGACTGGGGCGGAGGTTCACCTTCCAGCAGGACAACGACTGTAAACATAAAGCCAGGGCAACAATGGAATGGTTTAAAACAAAACATATCCATGTGTTAGAATGGGCCAGTCAAAGTCCAGATCTAAAGCCAATCGAGAATCTGTGGCAAGATCTGAAAACTGCTGTTCACAAACGCTGTCCATCTAATCTGACTGAGCTGGAGCTGTTTTGCAAAGAAGAATGGACAAGGATTTCAGTCTCTAGATGTGCAAAGCTGGTAGAGACATACCCTAAAAGACTGGCAGCTGTAATTGCAGCAAAAGGTGGTTCTACAAAGTATTGACTCAGGGGGCTGAATAATTACGCACACGCCACTTTTGTTTTTTTTAAATGTTTGGCATCATGTATGATTTTCATTCCACTTCTCCCGTGTACACCACTTTGTATTGGTCTTTCACGTGGAATTCCAATAAAATTGATACATGTTTGTGGCAGTAATATGACAAAATGTGGAAATTTCAAGGGGGCTGAATACTTTTGCAAACCACTGTAGTAATTTAATCAGAAATATGAAACAGCCACTTGCATGTCATAAAACCAGTCTCCTACGTATTTTTTTTTTTTTTTTTAACTAACCCAGCTTTGCAAGCTGGCAGGTAAAAAAAAAAAAGGACTGATATTGTTCACCCCAGCAGCAGCATCACAGCAGAACACTCATAACATCACATTAAACATCTTCACTTTTTGACAATAACCAAAGGTAAGGTATTCTGGCGAGTGACACATTTGCCCAGAGAAGAGGACTAACTGTTGAGAACCAGCAAGAAATCTCTATAGTTCGTTATTAGCAGGTATTATCAACAGTAACTTGTTATTTTGACAAAAAAGTTCATTTCTGAATCCGTTCTGCCACCAGACTTCACCTAAATAATTCTGAATTCTTTAGGTCATCCTGAACATTGAGGATTAAAGCACACCTGAAGTGAGAGGGATATGAAGGCTGCCATATGTATTTCCTTTTAAAAATTCTTTATTTTTATCTGGTAAACAAGTAATAAGGATGCTAACCAGGCAATCCAAAAGTTAAAATCACTATTACTTTTCTTGTTGATAAATGATCATTCCCCAGTTTACCGGACTCTTATTTGGTACACACAAAATTTGTTACGCAAAAAGGAAGTTGCAAGGCATGCTGGGTTGCCCTTTTTTACTTCTCTATCTCCCCTCACACTTAACTAATGCAGCCTGGTTGGCTGAAGCCTTTTTCCCTCCTGTTTTCCCCTCCCACACCTCTTTTCCTCTCTGATTGGCCAATAATTCTCATGCTGAGAAAATGCACTTTCTATAGTGAAGGGCGGGCAAATCAGACAAAGGAGAGTAAAGGAGGAAATTACATCAGGATTGGCTTCAAAATAGCCACACTTAAAATGGGAAATGCTATGAAAGATTTTCTCTTTTTTTACTTCACAAAATCACTAAAATCAGAATGTGGACAGTGCAATACATAGGTTATGTAAGTAGAGCAAGTATTTATCTACTTATGTGTTGTTGTTTTTTCTGAGATAATATGGCTGATCGCTCCTCTTTAAGCAATACCAGTGGCCTGCTGATCTTTCTAGCATTAGTAGTGTCTGATCACCAGCATGAAACAAGCATGCTGAAAATCCAGTCAAATATGTCCTCTGCATGCTTCATCAGGGTCTATGGCCAAATGTAATGGAGGCAGAGGATCAGCAGGACAGCCAAGCAATTTGCATAGTTTAACAGTAAATAAATATGGCAGCCTCCATATTCTTCTCACTTCCGGGGTCTTTTAAGCACTTCACATCAGAAGGTAATCTATTTTTCAAAGGTGTACCTGTAGAATCAGTGTGGGTAGTTTAGGCTTGTGTGTGTGTTTGTTTCTGCTACACAACACAGTTGGCAGTGGTTTTGCCAGCTTCCGTCTGTCATTTAGCTTACAGTAACCAATAGTATACACAATAAAAAAACAAATCTGTTCCTGGCTTTCTAAGGTAATCCCCTTCCAAATGCTATACTTTAGCCTTCTAGCCCTAAAAACTAAAGCAAACTGTCTTCTACCCTTGACTCTCCAAATATATGTCTAGCCCAAACAGATAACTAAAGTATCCTCAAACTACCATATCCCTTACTTACCTTATATTGCCATTACAGCTAAATCGATCTCCTGACTGGGCCACATACTTCAGTACTTGGAATTCATTTTATATTAGCCAAACACCTGTAGCCAAAAGTAAGCCCAGCAGCTCTTGGAGGTACCATGTGACCTCTAAATAATACCTGGGTAAAATCGGCATATGCGTATATTAAAATGACTGCAATTATGGCTTAGGTCAGCAGAATGCATTACAGCTTCACATTCAGAACTGGTAAGTCAATGGGTCACACACTAGCCCTCTTTCTGAGAGAAGTAACATTACGGCTAATGATCGGCTATTCCAGTCAAGTTTCAAACCGCCACTTTAAGAAAATACATTGATCAAAGTACTGATTGCCAGGGAACAATATCTGATCGCATTTTCAGCAATTTGGCATTGTATTAAGAGTGGAGAGCTGGAAGGTGGCGATCTGTAGTTAGTTTGCCACTTTATATATATAGACCTGTAAATGTTATACATGTAATTCTATTACATTATCATAGATCAAGCATGGGCAAACTTGGCCCTCCAGCTGTTACAGAACTACAAGTCCCACAATGCATTGCAGGAGTCTGACAGCCACAGTCATGACTCATAAAGGCAAATGCATTGTGGGATGTGTAGTTCCGTAACAGCTGGAGGTAATTCAATGCTATAATCAAAATGGCCACTAGATGGAGACAATTTTCCCCGATTAGTAGAAAGAATGGACAGATGGCTTTATTGGAAGTTTCCACTGCTGAGCTGTAAAATTGCTACTGTGCATCATCCGCACAGAGATATGTGAAAAGTACTGTTATTTATCAAGGTAAATTAGTGATTTCATGTTAAGCTATGCCTTCATGTTCTATCATATATTTAAATACAGACAAGCTAAGAACACAAATTTATTATACTTCTTCAACCAGTGATTGCAGACTTGACAAACAGTTGTGCAAGCACACAAAAAAGTGTGCAGCACATGATAGCAGGTCTATTGTGTGTGCATGCCCAATAGAAGTAAGCTCCTCAGACATAGAGGAAAAAGCTATGCATGAGCGACTTCGTCCTACTTTGCATGTGTAGACCAGTGCTGCAGAGTCAGTACAAAAATCCTCCAACTTCAATTTTAAAGCTATATTAAAATAGCATCTGCTTTCGGGAACAAAAATCTCCTGGTCAGGAAGCTGACCCTTTACCCTGTCAGCCATCCTGGCCGGTCATTGTCAACGTGAATGCCCCAGTATGTTGTCTGTATAATAAGATTCACCAGAGCCCCTTATCTGCTTGGTTCCAGCATGAAGCCCAGCCACCTTGCAGAAAAAGGCCTCTACCTTTTCTATATCTGACAGAGAGAAGGCTAGGGCAATTTTCTGCAAGGTGGCAGATCTATGCGATGGAAGCCAGCTGATAAAGGGCTCCAGTGAATCTTACTAAACAGACTGTGTTGGGACACTAACCTTTAAGCATTAGTATACCACTGTCTCTGTGTTTTTTTAATGTACTCCCAGGGCTGGATTTCTGGAAAGGCCACAAACACTCAGGCCTTGGGTGACTGCAGCCCAAGGGGGCACCTCTCTCGTTTGTTTTTTTGGAACAGTAGTTATTGTTAATAAAGCTTGACAACGATGATTCTCGTAAGCAAATTTCGTTAATACCTGGTGCCAAATTCGTTAATAACCCGGGCCCTTTTTTCATGCATGCTTTTATACCATTCTAAAATTATACTTCTAAGAAACAGGTGCATATGCTACACACAACGCAACGTTTTATATGTAGTGTACAATCTTTAGCAGTCTGCCCTAGGATCTGGGTAAGGTTTGGATCCATCGGAAAAGTGTCACTCCCAACAGCAGATCACAATGTTTCACTGTCTCTTAATTCAATTTTTTTGCTTTATTCAATTTTCTTTGCACTGTTTCTTAAAACAGATAACATAACTAGATTAACATTTGCCCTCATTTAGATACACCAGTGAATGGCAAATTTGATGTACTGGCAAAGTTACCATTTCTGACAGTGCCAAATGGATTTACAATCTCTTCTAAAAACTCTATATGGACATTTGTAGTAAGTTGACAATTTCAGTTTTATAGCCTTTCTTTTTATAAAGCCACATAAATTATTAGCTGCAGAAAAAATTAATTACGAAACGTTGAGCCAAAGTACAAGTGCACTGCTACCACAGCGATGAAAAACAGACCTTAAAGAAAGAAAAGGTGTAGCTACCAGAGCACGAGCGGCACGCTCACACAGGCACAGTAGATGCCAACCTGGCGAGGTCAGCATCTGCAATGGAGGGGATCTGGGGACACCGGTGCTGCGGCGAGGGACAGATAGGTTTCCATGGGCTGGAGGAAGCCCCAGGTAAATACTAGATCGGATGTATCCTTTAAGACTACTTGCACACCAAGACGTTGCGTTAGGTGCTACGTTAAGGTCGCATAACGTGCACCTAACACAACGTATGGTGCTGCAAGAGCCGACGGTAGAGTGAGCCGCGTTAGGCGGCTCGATTCCTATAATGTCTCCTAGAGTGGCGATGATTGGCCAGCGGGTCCACGTGATGCGGAGCGAGACACTCCGCATCACGTGGTCCCGCCGGCCAATCAGCGCCCGCCAGTGCAGTGAATATTAAGTAGCCATGTGCGCGGCTACTGTAGCTGGCTCTCCCCGCCTCCTCTCCGCCCCCCACTGCGCATGCGCAAACAGTCTAACGCGGCTATAGCCGCTCTAACGCCGTAGCATGCTGCACTTTGCGGAGAACGTGCAGTGTTACATGTAACGCAACGTGGGCTGTGTGAACAGACCACTTGTGTTACATTGCTGTGCATTGGGGGAGCGTTACAGGCGCACTAACGTGCGCCTGTAACGTCTTGGTGTGTAAGCAGCCTAAAGGATACCCCAACTGAAGTGTGACATAATGAGATAGACATGTGTATGGACAGTGCCTAGCACACAGATAACTATGCTGTGTTCCTTTTTTTCTTTCTCTGGCTGAAAGAGTTAAATATCAGGTATGTAAGTGGCTGACTCAGTCCTGACTCAGACAGGAAGTGACTACAGTGTGACCCTCACTGATAAGAAATTCCAACTATAAAACACTTTCCTAGCAGAAAATGGCTTCTGAGAGCAAGAAAGAGGTAAAAAAGGGGAATTTCTTATCAGTGAGGGTCACACTGTAGTCACTTCCTGTCTGAGTCAGGACTGAGTCAGCCACTTACATACCTGATATTTAACTCTTTCAGCCAGAGAAATAAAAAAAGGAACACAGCATAGTTATCTGTGTGCTAGGCACTGTCCATACACATGTCTATCTCATTATGTCACATTTCAGTTGGGGTATCCTTTAAAAGAGAACCGACTATTAACTGGCATTATAAAAATCAGAGCCATACTTAAACTAAGTTACTCATAGTGAAATAACATCACAAAATACAAATCCACATATACCATTTATCTGCACAGCTAAGGCCACATTCACAGTGGCCACTGTGTCTCCAGTGATAGCAGGAACGCAACAGATTGGGACAGTGGCACCGAACATTATGCTCATGTTGCATTGGGTACAGTGAAGCATACAGTCAGAAAAGTTATGCTTCACTTTTATTAACACAGGCATTTAGCATGCAGTGCATAACCATACCGCAACCAGTTGTACTGCAACGCACCCACCACACAGTAAACATAGCATAGGTGGTGAATTGCAGCGTGGTAAGTTGCATTAGAAAGTGGCTGTTATACCACAACATACAACTGTGAACGTGGCCTGAAGATCTTTCTAATTAGAGAAATTCAGCTTGCACTATCAAGGCTCTCTGTGAGGCCGGTTTGATATTAACTGGCTACCTTGACACCGTGTAGTGGTGGGCACAGCTGCCATGTCCATGCTCCTGGGCAGGGGGGTGTGAACCTTTCTGCATGCAGCTGTGCCCACCTCCACAATGGCCCATTTCCATTAGACAGGATTGGCTCCTTTTTCCCACATATAAAATTGAACAGGAAATTAAATCAATAGGCTGCCATGTGATTTGCATGCGTGGGGGGTGGGGGGGGGGGGGGTTATGAATTGGACATCATGCAGCAAAAATACGTGGCGCCAATTGAGGGAATCCAGCAGGAATCCTCATATGGAAATTCTGCTAACGTGATTGAGTGAACAGCACACTCTCAAACTGCTATAGTTCTGATTGGTTGGAGTAAACTATGCCCACACTATTCTGCCAATCACACCGCTTCGTGTTGTAGATAGAGATGGGAAGTTCGGATCTTTTCAATGATCCAGATGATTTGAATCGGATCATTGAAAAGATCCGGATCTTTGATCCGAATCTCGGATCATTTGACTACGGAAGCATTTAGGGGGTGAAATGACTAGCAGGAAAGGAGAAGGGGAGGGGGGTGGACACGCAGAGAAGGGGAGAAGATGGACAGAGGGCAGGGAGTGGACAGAGAAGGGAGGAGGGACGAGCAGAGAGCAGAAATGTTTGTTTGCACACAATACCCACATGCTGCAATCATGCTTTACATACATTTCACCTACATGTTCATCTGTGTACTTTGCATGCAAACGTCGCACAGTGAAAGAAAGCATTCCCCAAAGTAAAGTGCAGCTGTTTAGGAGGATCATATTGCGCTGCAATCACAGTGCCTACAAAGTTACTGAGCTGTGCTGAGCCAAAAGCTTCCAATGTGTTCACTGTTAACTACGGAACAGGCAGCCTATAATCAGCAGCACGTTATAGCCAGTATGTGTGCTCTACACATATCTGGCAGTGGCACCCATGTCCCCTCTCTCTCATCTACCTGTCTCCCTGCAAGGCTGGCTCCATCCAACAGAGCCATCCATCTCAGCTCTGCTTCCAGGACCCCGCTGCCCGCTGAGAGGGGGCGTGTCGCTCCTAGCCCCGCCCCTTTTGCGATCCGAATCACTCATTTTGATGATTCGGATGATTCGACTCACAAAATAGATTCGGATCAAAGATCTGAATCGTTCATGATCCGGACAACACTAGTTGTAGAGGATGCTGTGATTGGACAACTGTTCCCTATGAGGATCTTGCTAGGTCCCCTAAAGTAAATACTAGCGCCAAACAAACATTGTGCATTCAAATCCCTATAGCTGGGCGTCCTTATGTCACTGCAAGTGCCGGGGCTCAGTAGCATTTGTATGCTATTTTTGATTGGTATGCTGAAATGTTGGAACACCGGCATGCATTTCACAAGACACACGTTTGCACAGTGGAAACAGGCCTTTAGGGGTTAAATGGGGTATAACTGCATAAAGCCCCAAACTCTTTAGGTGCCCCCAAGCCATAGACTGTGCAGGCCACAACAACTTAACTTTATTACAGTATTAAAATATAAGGGGGCCCACATTCCTTTCTACCCAGGGCCACAGCAAATCCAAATGTGTCCCAGCTTACAGCCATTAAAAGCCCACTATCAGAGAAATTCATGAAGCAGCAAATTTTGCATTCACTACTCCTGTGAGTGACGATATATCTCGACAGGAAGCGAAGCACACATATAGAGGTAAGTGGTGGTCTTTACATTCTGAGGTGGCAACATTGTATCCCCTGCCCTGCACGTGCTCCCCACACGCAGGCTTTTCTTTATCATGACTCCATGCATTGCACCTGTATTAACACTGTGCAATATAAGATTGCTTTCCTCTTCAATACATCTATATCTTGGTTCATGGTTCCACTTACCCCAAAACAACTGAAAGCGATATGAGCTGTTTGCGCACAGTGAAATTAGCTGAGGTCTCCAGTTCTCCACCTGTCTGCCTCGCCTGACGAATTCCAATTCTTATCGTAGGGCGCCCTCTGCTGGCCTCACTCCGTCACCACACGTGAGCTTGCAGTTTTGGATGAGGTGTGCAAGCAGACGTAGTTCATGGCTGATAATCAGTTTTCCTAGCACCTTGTAAAATCAGTATTTTCTGTATGGCCTCGTTCACACGAGGGGTGTTTTTGACAATTTTTAAGCTCTGGCGATTTTCAAAATTGCCCTGAAAGCGCTTGTGCCATGATTCCCTATGAGAGAGTTCACATCTCAGCGGTTCGTTTCCGATCCTCGTTTCCGATCAGATAAGCGGTGCTTGGGCCATTTTTGAGACGATTCCGCCTCAATGGAAGGTATAGGAAAATGCAAAATGCTCACAAAATCGCTTTGTGCAGCGATTGCATTCCCACGGATCAAAGTGTTCACTTCCTGACTGACGTCAGGAAGTGAAAAAACGCAATAGCTCTGCAATAGTGCTTAGAAAAGAGCTTAAGAAAACCGTCCAACGTGGAGAACTCGAAAAGAAAAAACCTTCAAAAACCAGCCAACGTGGACAGGCACGCGGACGGAACGCAATGTGAATACAATGTGAGCACACTATGAGCGTTTGTGTATTTTTTTTAAGCCCTGGTGATTTTTGTGCAATGATTCCCTATGAGAGTGTTCACATATGAGCGGTTCGATTACGATCAGCTTCCAAAAGCACTGCCTGTACCATTTTCTGAGCGCTTTGGCTCAATGGAAGGTATAGGGAAATCGGTAAGTGCTTAAAAAAGCGCTTTGTATTATAGCAATTACCCGAGCGCTTTTAAGAATGAATACATTGTATTCATTCTTTTCCGGGTCAAAGAGTTCACTTCCTGACTGATGTCAGAAAGTGAAAATCTTAATCGCTCATCAAAAGCGCTTACAAAATTTGCCTGGCGCTCTGAAAACGCCAGGAATCGCTTGAAAAAATCATGCACAAAAACGCTCAGCGCTAGCGATCGCATTTGCGATTTATGATGTGAACATAGCCTTATTCTGGGAATACAAGAGTCGATTCTGGCGCTCGATTCTGCACCCGATTGTTTTGCTCGCTCGATTCTCTTATCTTCCGCTCGTTTTTCTTATCTTTTTTCAATTCACTTCAATGACAAATTGAGCGGCAAAACGATTGAATGGTGATCGGACATGTCGGAAATTATCTATCTAACCATCTTATCAGCTCAGAATCGAGACGTGTAGGGCTCGTTCACACTATGAGCGTTTGCGAGTTTTTTTAAGTGATGGCGATCTTAGAAATCTCCCCAAAAGCGCTTGTGCAATGATTTCCTAGGAGAGTGTTCACATCTAAGCGTTTCGATTTCATTGAAATTGCAAATGCGCTACATGTACCATTTTCTGATCGCTTTGGCTCAATGGAAGGTATAGGGAAATCGCATAGTGCTTGAAAAAGCGCTTTGTATAGCGATTTCCCGAGCGCTTCTATGAATAAATACATTGTATTTATTCATTTCCGGGTGAAAGAGTTCCCTTCCTGATTGATGCCAAGCAGTGAAAAAATGAATCTCTCTGCAAAAGCACTTAGAAAAGAGCTTTTCTAAGCGCAAAGCGCAGGGAAAACCGCTTTGAACAAAATAAAACGCTAAGCGCTTGGGATAGCACTGGTGATTTATAATGTGAATATAGTCGGCTTGTTCACACTATCAGCTGATTTTTTAGCAAATCACCCTAAAAGCGCTTGTGTAATGATTTCCTATGACAGTGTTCACATGTAAGCGCTTCAATTTAATTGAAATCGCAAACGCATTACATGTACCATTTTCTGAGCCCTTTGGCTCAATGGAAAAGTATAGGGAAATCGCAAAGCACTTCAAAAAGCATTTTGTATAGTGATTTCCCAAGCGGTTTTATAAATAAACTAGCAGACCCAAGCCCGTTTAAAAACGGGCTCTAGGTCTGTATTTTCTCGCCGCCGCCTGTTACTGCACACCCGCCGCACACCCGGCCGCCTGCTCACACGCCCAGCTGGCTCCCCGGCTCCGTCCTCCTGTCTCTGTGAGGCTGGGTCCATGCTGCGCACATGCGCAGTAGCAAACCGCATGGACCCAGCTACACAGAGACAGCACACGCAGGGACACAGGGGTTTTATTATAGATGATACATTGTATTTATTCATTTCTGGGTTAGAGTTCACTGACGTCAGTAGTGAAAAAAATGGCTGAGCAAAAACGCTTAGAAAAGTGCTTTTGTAACCGCTAATCGCGGGGAAAAGCTCTTCAAAAATCACAGTAAATATAAATCGCTCAGCACTATCGCTCAGCGATAGCGCTGGCCTTTTATGTGGACAAAGCCTAATGTCTGTTAAGAATTGGACAAAACTAAATTCAGGAACATGGGTTATTTGCTGTAGTAGCAGAATAGGACGGTATCATGGGGTTAATTTACATGCTGCATGACTTTGCACATGCTCAGTAGCATCTGTATGCTATTTTGATGGATATGCTGAAATGTTAGAACACTTGTACAGAATGGGGCTGAGCGGATTTATTATGACATTGGCTTTCCAAATCTAAGTTCCGTGGGATGTTCTTGCTCAGTCCTTGCTAATTATGGCCAAACAAAACATCGCAACACCTTTGCCAGGAAAATCACTAACTAGGAGGTGCCACAAATGGCAGTATTTAGCTAGAAGTACTTTATTTTTTACATCAATATCCAGCTGATTCGATGATAGTAATAGATCCTGGCAGATATTGATCTTGCAACATGGCCACCTGAGTGATCCTTGCTTTTGATTTTCTGCTGAAATTGGTTGTAAGGATCAATAGAACATTCTGGAAAATCTCATGCGCAAGGGCTCTGCGGTCTGGCTTTTGATTTCCTGATGACCGAGGGTCACTCTCCCCTACAGTATGTGTCTCCCCCCGGCCATGGTGAGTGTTGCATGCTCACTTGTCACGCTGGTGTGACTCCTCGCCTCCTCTGGTGTTCAGCGTCTTTCTGAATTGCCACTGCGAGCGCCTGTACCATGTGACACTGTGGCATGGAGCGATGTTACTACAGGGGGTGGGGCCACAAGTACAGGTGATTGTGGTGACAATTAAAAAATACTTTGATCACTGGAGTTGCGCTGGCACGACAGATGAGCATGCACCACTCTCCATGGGACAGGGGAAACGCACACAAACATTAAATGGGGGAGTGGCCGGGCTGAAATCTATTGGAAATATGTCTGCAGCATGTGTGTAGACATTAGAGCTCTCTCTGATCAGATTTGATCGGAGAGGGCTCTATCTGATGGTCGATGTGGTTGCAGATTGGCAGGTGTATGGCCAACTTTTCTAATATCTCAGATGCAAATCAAAATTCCTATAAACTTTTCTGCCAATCACAGTGATCATATGCTTCTACATGAGTTATAGAAACACCAGTAACACAATTGCCCAGGGTGGCATTCGTATTGTAGGCGTGGGTTGTGGTGTGTATTCGCAAGCTTTGGGCAGAGGAGGTGTGGTTTTCTTTTGCTGAATACGGGGCTCCTGATCTTTCTATTTTTGTTTTCTTTCTCTGGAAGACCTCAGGTTATTCCATATCCCATGTGCAATTAACTTGTCAGTATGTTTTTGGGATGTGGGAGGAAACCCACGCAAATGGGGGTGAGCGTAAAATCTCCCTGAAGACACTTTCCTGGCCCAAAATCAAACCAGGGTCCCAGCAGCAAGGTCAAAGGAAACTGACATACTAAAGAGAGAATTAGGTCATGGAGCCACAAATTAATCCTTTACATAACTAAAGTATCTGAGAGATTCTCTGCATACCCAGCATCACAGTGAGATGAAAACATGTACACATTAAAGGGATACTTACGTCAAATAAAAAAAAAATAGTTTTACTCACCTGGGGCTTCCCTCAGCCCCCTGCAGCTGTCCGGTGCCCTCGCAGCATCGCTCTGATCCTCCTGTCCCCGCTGGCGGCTGCTTCCGGTTTCGTCTACAACCTTTTTTCCAAAGGGAAAGTGTAAGCAGAGTAATACAACACATTTCAGCTATAAAGAGCTAACAAGCTAAATTACAGAGCACTATAGCCCTATTTCTTGTGCAAAAGCTTTAATAGATTTGTGTAGGCAGGCACTCTGTGGAAGCCCTTGTTTTTAATCTGTATATAGGGTACATGCAATGGTGTAGCCAAGATCCAAACTTGGGGGTGCACTCCATCTTAGACTGAGCGGGAACTACACGGGCATTGGGCTCAAACATGAATACATGGATGTAAGCAGATGTTTGTTCAAAGCTGAAGGTAGGGGGACATGACAAAATAGACTATTGAAAAAATGGCTTATTTTAAACTTAGTCACCAAGTAATACTAAACCATTTTTTCCCCATGGCTAACCTTTCCAGGACTTTCTTTTCTATTTATATCTTTCTTTTCTGAACCAACTTTTTTTATCCGTGCCCAACATACACAGCCCATTCAACTATTCCTTTGTCACTGTTGAGATCAACCAAGTTATCACTCGTTGCAAAGAAAAAACTAAAGAACTATTGATAGTACTCACATTGTATGGTTGGGACAAAGAAATGAGTTTCAATAAGAAAGGTTGTGGCTTCTTTCACCAATTCTTTCATGGTCAATTCTCTTTGATATTGTCTTTCTTTGCTTTCTCCTCTCACCAAAACTTGTTGTACTAGAGTTCTACCTCATTATTAAAATGTATCCAAATGATAAAAGTCAAAGAAACACTGTACTTTTACACCAAACTCTTAAATTGACATCTCCAAGATATGAGCAGGGTGTCGTAATAATGAAGAAAATGGAGCGTAAATTACATATGGTAAATCTTTCCTCCACTTATGATATCAAGGAATCTAAAGAAAAAATTATTAGAGAGCTCTTTTCCAAGTGTATTTCAAATGGATCAATGAACAATCATCTACTACAATGTTGAACTTTTTACAACTGTTAGTCCCGGACTCCTCTAGTTGTTGCACAGGAAAAGCAGTATCTAAGTATCAGATAGACCAGGGGTAGGGAACGGGCGTAGCAATAGGGGTTGCAGAGGTTGCGACCGCATTGGGGCCCTTGGGCCAGAGGGGCCCTGGAGGGCCCTCCCTCAACTACAGTATTAGCTCTCTATTGATCCTGTGCTCATAATAATCATTTCTATAAATACTTTGAATAGTGGTAATTATTAACAAACTGTTCCCCATCCCCTTCTTGTACCTGTGACACTGTAGTTGCCATTGGCAAGTTTTGGTGCACCGTATCAATTGCTATGTAAAAGTGCTTGGGGGGCCCCATTGTAAAACTTGCATCGGGGCCCACAACTCCTTAGCTACACCACTGGTAGGGAACCTATGGCTCGGGAGCCAGATGTGGCTCTTTTGATGGCTACATCTGGCTCACATACAATTCAGTAGGTGTTGATTCACTAAGCTACGCTGCTCAAGAAGTGCAGCTTAGTGTGGCACTGCAAGTATAATTTTCAAAGTAGGCACACTACTGCAGTAGCATGCACTACTAACTTACTTATGCTACCCCAAAACGAACGGCTGCTCCAATTGTTCCACTCTGGACCCTGTCAGGTCCAGTGACTTTGTAGGACAAGATCCCTGCACTTTGGCCCAATAGGCTGCCTGTCAAGTGACAGGCAGTCTATTGGGCCAATGAAAGTGCGGGGATCTCGCCCTACAAAAGGAATCAACCCCCAAGTCAGCTAGCTAATTGTACAAGCTGTTAGTTGGTATTTCTTCCTGTCCTCAGGAAATTGCTGATGTTGCTGAAGCCATGTCTGACACTTCTGCTGCCTGGCAGATCAACTGTATACACATCATCATGGTAACAGGGACGTGAGCCCTACTGTCACAGTTTGAAACATATTGTCTGGCTCTCAAAGGACTACATTTTAAAATATGTGGCGTTTATGGCTCTCTCAGACAAAAAGGTTCCTGACCCCTGAGATAGACTAATAAGAATAAGGAGAACGAAAGCACACTTTTCCTCAGCCTCTGTTGGTTAGTATGAGGAACTGCATTTGTCAGTCTTTAGGAATGGGGCTTGGGCAATTTTACCATTGCTCCTTGATACAAATAAAACTAGTCAGTGTACAGCTTGTACAATAGTGTACATTTGCTGTCCCATCAAAATAACTCAACACACAGCCATTAATGTCTAAACAAAAATAAGTATATCTTTAAGTGAAGAATGTCAAAAGTGCAACCAAAATGTCAATAGTTTGTGTGCCCAACATTTCCAGCACTGCCTTAACTTTCTTGGCCATGAAGTTCACTAGAGCCTCACAGGTTAGCAACTGGACTCCTCTTTCACTGCTCCATTACAAAGCTGGGGGATGTTAGAGACATTGCCCTTCTTCTTTCCTTTTCAGGATGCCCTACAGATGCTTGATAGGGTTTAGGTCTGGAGACATGTTTGGCCAGTCCAGTACCTTTAGCAGGTTTCTTTGGCAAGGCAGTGGTCATCTTGGGTGTATATTTGGGGTCATTATCATGTTGAAATACTGCCCTGAAGCTAATTTTTATAAAGAAACTGTATCATGTTCTGCTTCAGTACGTCATATTACATGTTGGCATTCATGGTTCCCTCAAGGAACTGTAGATCCCCAGTGCCGGGAACACTCATACAACCCCAAACCATGACCCTCCCAACACCATGCTGTAGGCAAGACATACCTGTCTTTGTACTCCTCACCTGGTTGGCGTCACACATGCTTGAAATCATCTGAACCAAATAAGTTTATCTTGGTGCAAAAAACAAAGCTGACCACCACTCAAAGAACTATGAAAATGCAAACCTTTATTGATCGATTAAATACGGTTCTCCCATAAGCAGCAGGCATCCCACCAAACACCACACCACCCATAAAAACGCTAGGCAATAACCATAGGAGCGCTCCTGATAAAACCTGCACTCACTCACACCATACACATACAAGCAATTGTCCAGATCGGCCGATCTTAATTGTATGCTTGTAGATGGAGAAAGCAGGAAGTGAAAGCATCAGTATAATGCACTTGAAACGATGGAACAGCAGCATAAATTGTGGTTCCAAAGGACACCAAGCAAAAGGCAGCAACTTATATGATAACAGTAAAGCAGCAGTGAAAGTAGTGTCAGCTTCTCAACTCTGCTAATATGCCAGTTCATATCGCTTTAAGAATAGTCCAGGTTCCTTAGTGGAGCATAATCTCCACGAGCATACAATTAAGATCGGTCGATCTGGACAGTTGCTTGTATGTGTATGGTGAGAGTGAGTGCAGGTTTGATCAGGAGCGCTCCTATCGTTTTTGCCTAGCGTTTTTATGGTGGGTGGGGTGTTTGGTGGGATGCCTGCTGCTTATGGGAGAACCGTATTTAATTGATCAATAAAGTTTTGCATTTTCATAGTTCTTTGAGTGGCGGTCAGCTTTGTCTTTTGCTGTTGGAATTTGTATACAGACCAGCCTTCCCTGACCTTCTAGTCAGGTGAACTAAATATAAAATTTTTCTTTTTTTGTCTAAGTTTATCTTGGTCCCATCAGATCACAGGTTGTGGTACTAGTAATCCATGTCCTTAGTCTGCTTGTCTTCGGGAGACTGTTTCCAGGCTTTCTTATGCAACATCTTTAGAAGAGGCTTCCTTCTGGGACAATAGCCATGCAGACGAATTTGATGCAGTGTGCGGCATATGGTCTGAGCACTGACAGGCTGACACCCCCCTACCTTTTCAATCTCTGCAGCAACACTACCAGAACCCATACATCTATTTGCAAAAGAAAACCTCTGAATATGATGCCAAGCACGTGCACTCAGCTTCTTTGGTCGACCATGGCAAGGCCTGTTCTGAGTGGAACCTGTTCTGCTAAAGAACTCTATGGTCTAGGCCACTGTGCTGCAGCTGAGTTTTAGGATTTTGGCAATCTTCTTATAGCTTAGGCCATCTTCATGTAGAGCAACAATTCTTTTTTTAAGATACTCAGAGAGTTTTTTTGCCATGAGGTGCCATGTTGAACTTCCAGTGACCAGTATGAGAGAGTGTGAGAGCCATAACACCACATTTAACACACCTTGTAACATTAACATGTAACATGACCTCAGGGAGGGAAAATGTCTATTTGAGCAGAATTTTGACATTCTTCACTTAGGGGTGTACTCACTTTTGTTGACAGCAGTTTAGACGTTAATGGCTGTGTGTTATTTTGCTGGGACAGCAAATTTACATTTTATTTGAGCTATATACTGACTATTTTTACATAGTATCCAAGTGTCATATCTTCAGTCCTGCTCTGTGAAAAATATAATATATATATATATATATGTGTGTCTTATATATAGATATATATTTTTAAATATAAAAAATAAAAGGCTTATGCTTAATAAAATGCCCGGTCACCTACCCTGAGCACTGGGACTCCAGAAGTCTTCCATCTAGAATTCTGCAAGTATCTTCTCCAAGTCCATCGCAGCACTTCAAACTCAGCCTGCCGGGCAGAGATAGGCAGATTCCCATTATGGCTGACTATCCAGCAGAGGGCGCTCTCATACTGGGTGCATACACAGCAGCAGCAGCCCCAGCACTTACCACCATAAAGCCTCACTGAGCCAGGGTGGCGAGGCCATACCACGCGCTTTGAAACAAAGCGTCAACAGCCAGCCCAGCCAAGACCACCAACACAGGCTGACAAAAACCCAAATAAAAGGGACTGTAGAAATCTGCAAGGAACAATACCTAGAGGAATGGAGTAGTGACATAAAGAACTCCCAGAAAATCACTGTTTACCAACCACTGCATAGGGAGTACACAATGGCCCCTTATCTGGAGAGGCTACACCACCCCAAAGACAGAATGACCCTACCCTGAGCCTGTACCATCAGCACAGACAGATATTGAAGCCCTGGGAGGGGAGACTGTGCAGGCAGTGGGCCCTGACGGATGAGGTCCACTATCTGCTACACTGCAGCAAATACACACTTGTGAGGATTTCCCACTTCCAGAGACTCTAAGCCCACATCCCGGATTTCACCTCATCAGATGAGGAGAGGAAACTCTACATCCTACTGGGAGAAAAGGGAAACAAACGTGCAAATAGTGGCCTGATATGTCACTACCTGCCACCGACTGAGAGGAACATGATACCCCACAGCCTGTATATCCCTTATACTGCCCCTTATACCCTCCTCATCCCTATGGACTATATATCCCAGCCCACCCCATACTGTCCCTTATATCCTCCACAGCCTAATGGACTGTATACCCCCACCCCCTATATCCTTCTCCTAACCTCCTTAGCGGTAACCCATGCTACACATGGGGTGGCCGCACGGGGGATCACATGGCCTCAGGACTTAAAAAAAAATGGTGGCATATGCTTTAGCTAGCGGTTCGCTAGCTAAGCATATGCACAAAGTTGCTCCGGTCCCCCACGATCACCCGCAATACCTTCCGCTATACGTACCCCCCAGCGTTCCCATGCCAACGCAGCCGCCCAATTGGCTCCAGGCTTTGCGGTGATGGCGATTGGGATTGCGGCTGACGTCATGACGTCATCTCTGATCGTTGCCATAGCAACGCCGAAAGCCGACCAGGAAACTGCGCTTTCCGCGGGATCGTGGCGAAGTATGTATAGCCGGAGGCGATCGGCGGGCATGGGGGGGACCGGATCAACTTTTAGCATACGCTTAACTAGCGAAATACTAGCTAAAACATTTAGAACATTTTGGGGTTGCAAAACACCTCCTGGCGGACGCAGCCTCAGAAACTGCGTACCGCCAAGGGGGTTAATACTACCACCACCCCCTCCCATGCTTTGCTTTGGTAATGCTAAATGTATTTGGTCCATATAAAAGCTTTTTTGGATTTGGCAATCTCACCCCCATGCTGAGCCATCTGTATTGACAGCCCCTGTGAAGTGGAGTCATAGACACTCCAAATGCATCACCAGGCCAGGACTTCATGACCTGTCGGGGCAACGTGGGAGGTTTGCAATCAGAGCTGACTGCAGTAGCAGCTCTGACGGAGAGGAGAGGGGCCACCTGCCTGGTAAGTAAATTATGTTGCCTGAAAATAGGTGCTGCAACATACATGCCCAATCCACAATTTAGATTTTCAGGCCAAAATTGGTCCCCACTGTCCAGCTGCTTGTATTTTTTGTTCTCCACCACCAGGCGCATGTGTGGCAGCGCACTTCCCCACGTGGTGACGGTGGCGCCAGCTGGAGAAGGTGAGATTTGAATGTACGGCATTGGGGGGACAGCAAACAGGGGGCAGAGGTGGTATCACTAGGCTGCATCACTGCCCATATAGCCTGTGGTGAAAATGAGATCTCCCATTCAGTGAAATAGTATGCTTGTATGCATTTATATGACACGAAATGTAGGATATTACATTTCCTAATTTATTTTTAGTGTGACACCTTTGCAAAGCTTGTATTGTATCAACATACAGCAATTTTTATAATCCAGGGATTCATACTAACGCTTATCTTGACCCACTGCATTAGCCATGTTCATTTCAGCAATTATACTGTAAATAAAGCGGGACTGTGAAGCAGTAATTGTTCCCTGTGACGACTGTGATGGCTCTTCACAGAGGCCTAGTCAGCAGAAATAAGATGAATGAGCACTCAAGCATAATGCAGAAACACCCTGTGATCTGTAACCAGACAGACCAGTCCTCATAGGGAACGCTGCCCAAGTCTTCCTTGATTTATGGTATATTATATTAACAGACCAAGAGAAAGACCAGTGGGGATACAACATGTGCATATTCACCCTTTGTACATGAAGAATGGGTACCAGTACTATACCCCAGTTCCTCATTAGCACATGGTTATTCATTTCCATACCACATTTATCTGCATGCCTGGATAACATTGTAGCAAATAGCATCAGCAGCAAACTTACCTCAGCAGAAAAAAAAGCTCTAGGGAAAAATAAACTATCATTAAATCAAGTCTTGAAGTGTGTTCAACCGTGCTTATAACAACATGTCTACTGTGGCCGTAATTGCTTCTGTGTAGACTTACCTCAAAACTGTTATCTATGATGGTAGCACAGCGTCCACTACAAAACACAATGCCAATGAGGTGCCACTCTGTGGGGCACTGATGAGAAATGGCTTGAGCCTTTTTTAATATGTGCACTTTTACACTTTTTATGTCGGAGGCTACAGTTTATCAGGTGAATACCGTCCATGAAAAGATACAGAGGGCCCTCAGTGTGGGATGTCACTAGGGCAGACTGCGTGTGCATAGAATGGGATGTTGTGCAACCACTGAAGAAATCTGCCTAACGCTTTTTTTATCCTGAGAAATATCTGCTGAGGTAACCAATACACTTCTTGTTGCTACTGTTTTTATTCAGTATAGATGTTGACTGCTCAAGCATGAAATCATCAGCAAACACACTGCTATGATTTGTTAGTTGAAGCCTAAAGTAAAATATAATAGGCAAGAGCGCTGTGATTACTAGAAATGATCAGTGAGATGCAAATGAGTTGATGCAAGTTACATACATCTACATAAAATTAACAAAATTTCCATTGACTCAGAACTGCTTTCATTTCACAGACCATCTCTAGTTGTGACTATAGGTCTTATGCACAAAAGGTTGGTAAATTAGCTATGCACAGGCAGCAAACCGCAATATTACCAGTGCTAACACCAGTGCAGCGCTGCCTGTTATATTATGGTACTTGCTATGGTAACATGCGTGTCGTTATGATAATTAGCTAAACGTCCTTTATCCTGGTAATGCACATGACACTAATAGGGTAACAGGTGGTGCTCACATGACCATACTACCTGTAAATTGCAGAACACTACCTGTAAAGGGCAAATTTACCAGCCTTTTGCGCATCAGACCTGACCTCCACTCGTCCTGCCCTGAGCTCCTGGGGGTCCAATCACTTTAAAGGACATTATCCCCGCACTTTGATTAGCCCAATAGGCTGCCTGTCACTTGACAGGAAACTTGACAGGCAGCCTATTGTTCAATCAAAGTGCATGGATAATGCCCTTTAAAGCAATTGGACCCACAAGGGCTCAGGGTAGGACGAGTGGAGCTCTTGTCATTGCTAATTAGCAGGCATAAGTTCGTATCGCTCGCTATGCGACTCTGATAAGGTGTGTTAACTCTGATAAGGCGTACAAACTCTGATAAGGCAAGCTATTTGTTATAGTGAACCAACCCCTTTGTTTCCAATTTTCCTGAGTTCAGGATCAAGAGCCTTTTTAAAATAAATAAATAATAAAAAAGGGAATCTGAAGTGAAAATAAACTTACTTACGAGATGATTTGTATGTGTAGTACAGCTAAGAAATAGAACATTAATAGCACAGATATGAGTCTCGTATTGTTTCCAGTACAGGAAGAGTAAAGAAACTTTAATTTCTAATTTAGTTTGAGAGCAATCTATTTTCTGAAGCACTTATGTCAACCTGTGTATCACTGTTTCTTCTACTCCGAGCACCTCTAATAGGCATGCCTTTAAGACTACGACCAGTACTGCAAAGTACTTAAAGATGCATACCTCTCTGTAGCTTGTGCTCTCCTCTTTCTTTTGATTTATGAATCGCCGTTCTACACCAAATAGTTTTCGTTCGATTTCAATTTAAAAATCGCCGCTGCCATCTTGGCTATGTTATAACTTCCGGGTCAATCCTGTCTTCTCTGATAGAGAAGTGCATCACTGAATGAAGCAGGAAGAGGAAGTGACACGCATGGCCATTGCAAGAGGCTCCTCCAGAGGGGTCATAGCACGACTTTTTTGGAAGTAGTCTGGCTTAAAGGTATGCCCATTAGAGGTGCTCGGAGTCCCTTTAAGGTTCTTCTGACAGGAAGTTCAAAGGATCATTAGCTTTGTTCTGTTTCATCAGTTCAAATACATAGTGTAGTTTGCAAACTGCAAATATTAGCGGATGATGCAATGTTTTAGAAAAACAGCTATATAACCCAAAATAAAAATATGAAACTATTTTCCTTGATACTAATGTTCTATTAATTATCCCTACTACACTTACAATTCATTACATCTTATCTTTTTTTTTCGCTTCAGTGCCACTATAAAGAGTACCTAAACTAAGAAGGATATGGATTTTTCCTTTTAAATTAATACCAGTTGCCTCACTCTCCTGCTGATCCTGTGATTCTACACAGCCCCCGAACAAGCATGCAGATCAGGTTCTCTGACTGAAGTCAGACTGGATTAGCCGCATGCTTGTTTCAGGTGTGTGATTCAGTCACCACTGCAGTCATAGAGATCAGCAGGACTGCCAGGCAACTGGTATTGTTTAAAAGGAAACACCCATATCCCTCTCAGTTTAGGTTCCCTTTAACCACTTAAGCCGAAGGGTTGAAATTTTTTTACATCCGAGCAACTTTCACCCCCCATTCATTTGCCAATAACTTTATCACTACTCATCACAATTAATTGATCTATATCTTGTTTTTTCCGCCACCAATTAGGCTTTCTGTGGGTGGTATATTTTGCTAAGAGCCACTTTACTGTAAATGCATTTTAACAGGAAGAATAAGAAAAAAATGGAAAAAATTCATTATTTCTCAGTTTTCAGCCATTATAGTTTTAAAATAATACATGCCTCCATAATTAAAACTCACGTATTGTATTTGCCCATATGCCCCGGGTATTTCACCGTTAAAATTATGTCCCTATCACAATGTATGGCGACAATATTTTATTTGGAAATAAAGGTGCATTTTTTCCATTTTGCGTCCATCACTGTTTAGAAGCCCATAATTTATTAAATCATATTGATATACTCCTTTGACATGAATATTTTAAAAGTTCAGACCCTTAGGTAACTATTTATGTTTTTGTTTTTTTTTTATTATTGTAATTTTTTTTTTTATTTAAACTTGTATGTGGGTATTTTTTGGTGTGGGAGGTAAACAGGTTTTTTTTTTAATATATTTATAGGTTTATTCTTAAAACTTTTTTTTTAGGTGTAATTTGCTATTTGGCCACAAGATGGCCAGAATCAAAAAGTCCTGGGAGCGATCGATCTCGCTCCCAGGCAGAAGAAAGGAGACCAGAGCTCAGAAAAGCCGCAGCGTCTGAAGAGACGCTGTCGGCTTTTCTTTGGGGGGGGGGTCCGATCAGCGAAAGGGATTTATAATCCCTTTCACTGATCGGTGGGCTAGCGGCCAGCAGCGGGGGCGCGCACGGAGTGCGCGCAGCCCAACTGGACGAGAAATCTCGTCCAGTTGGGCTTAAGTGGTTAAAGTGATCCTTAAAGAGACTCCGTAACAAAAATTGCATCCTGTTTTTTATCATCCTACAAGTTCCAAAAGCTATTCTAAGGTGTTCTGGCTTACTGCAGCACGTTTTACTATCACCATCTCTGTAATAAATCAACTTATCTCTCTCTTGTCAGACTTGTCAGGCCTGTGTCTGGAAGGCTGCCAAGTTCTTCAGTGTTGTGGTTCTGTGATGCATCTCCCCCCTCCAGGCCCCTCTCTGCACACTGCTGTGTGTTATTTAGATTAGTGCAGCTTCTCTCTGCTCTATTATCTTTTACAAGCTGGATAAATCCTCCTCTGAGCTGGCTGGGCTTTCACATACTGAGGAATTACATACAGGCAGAGCTGTCTGCACTCTGCAGGAAGAAACAGCCTGACACTTCAGTGGAAGATAGCTGCAGGGGAAAAGAAACACACAAATGATCTCTTGAGATTCAAAAGGAAGGGTGTATACAGCCTGCTTGTGTATGGATGTATTTTCTATGTGTAGACATGCTGTACATCAACCTACTTCCTGTTTTGGTGGCCATTTTGTTTGTTTATAAACAAACTTTTAAAAACTGTTTTTAACCACTTTTAATGCGGCGAGGAGCGGCGAAATTGTGACAGAGGGTAATAGGAGATGTCCCCTAACGCACTGGTATGTTTACTTTTGTGCGATTTTTACAATACAGATTCTCTTTAAGTCAAATTAAAAAAAATGAGTTTTACTCACCTGGGGCTTCCCTCAGCCCCCTGCAGCTGTCCGGTGCCCTCGCAGCATCGCTCCGATCCTCCTGTCCCCGCTGGCGGCTCCTTCCAGTTTCGGCGACAGCCGCCGACAGGCTGGGAACGTAAGTGATTCTTCGCGTTCCCAGCCACAATAGCGCCCTCTATGCTGTTATTGCGGCAAGAAGGTCGCAATAACAGCATAGAGGGCGCTATTGTGGCTGGGAACGCGAAGAATCACTCACGTTTCCAGCCTGTCGGCGGCTGTCGCCGAAACCGGAAGCAGCCGCCGGAGGGGACAGGAGGATCGGAGCGATGCTGCGAGGGCACCGGACAGCTGCAGGGGGCTGAGGGAAGCCCCTGGTGAGTAAAACTAATTTTTTTTATTTGACTTAAGTGTCCCTTTTAGTGGGCAGCTACTTCAAGTCTGACAGTGTTTGACTTGTATCTGTGGTAGGAACTGCTGAGACAAATGTATTTCTCCCTTTTTTTAGCATCAATGATTTCCAGTCCTCTGAACCGAGCAATTTGTAACAATAATCACAAGAACACTACCTGTATATTAAATCCCCAGATCATTTGTTTTCAAATTGTATTTTTACTACTGGATTTTTTTTCCTGGAAGGAACCCAGAATGCTACAGTAACCCACACAGCCATCAGCATTTAATAATGACAATGCCATCCTTTCAAATAAGGCTTATAACCATTTCTTTTTTTTTTTTTATACAGGTGACAAATTGATCATGTTTATTTTTTTTCTATTTTGTTTCCTCTAAGATTATACTAAGTATGATCTGTTATATCCAACTACGCTGGGAAATGTCTTGCACATTTACTAGCATATAACTAAATTGATTACCAATTTTTCTTTTTGTTTTTCTCTCTGAGTTTATCTCAGCTAATTATTGGCTGAAATGTGATATACAAAGTTGGAATGATTCTTCAGGAAGTCTGATTCTTCTGCAAAAAAAACCCCCTCAAGTTGCAAGCATGTGTCTGACCACCGCAGGTCGGCTATGGGGAAGAGAAAGTGACGTATACTGTGAACGAATGTGCAGATTTTACTTGAAATGCATGCAGTGGCAAAAAGAAAAGAAAAATATATAAAAGAGAAATCAACATGACTTGCTATATACGTTTTTTTCTCCATCGATCTTAAGTTTAACCTTGACTCGTAATGCTATCTTTGGAGCAGCATCATGCGCTTGGAAGGATAAGACTATGCAGAGCAAATGTTTTCAACTGTCTCTTTGACAGGGACACACACATAAAATAAAAGTCAGATGTCTGCAGTCCAGGACGCAGGAGAAACAGACTTGTTAACGTTTTAAGAATGAGCAGTTTTTGCTTTGTGTTGTGTTTTTTTTAGTTTTTGTTTTGAACTGACGCAAAAGGTAGTTTTCTTGGTAGTGATAATATCCATTGCAGCGAGATGCCGAGAAGAAGAGAGGTGGAAACTTCAACATCCATCTCGGTCTTGTTTACTGTTATTGCTGATTTAGTCTACAAACCATCTCCCTCGCTGACCCTCCCGTTACTGTGTTGCGGGGATACCAAATCTTAAACTAAACACACAAATGAAAAAAAAAAAAAAAGATACTTGGCAACTCAGGGTCATTAAAAAGCTGCTCAAGCAAAAATTGCTGAACTGAGGGACAAACAACATCAGAATTAGACTGGACAGTTTCCATTTCTTCATGTGTTTCTTTGCTTTCACAGTGACCCATTTTCTTGTCGAAACCGTTTTCTGGAGGGTGTTAGGTGCCTGGTGTCAGCGCCTCTCTTCTGGGTTGTCAGCGACTCTGTTCTGGGTTGTCAGGAGGATTGCATGAGGCCAGTGAGGCGTTTTGATGTCAATGACTTCCCCTGTGGAAGAAAGCAAAACAAGGGAAAATAAGGATGATTTAAATTCATGATTTTGGAGATTTTCATTCAAAGTTTAAAAAAACAAATAATAGAAAATGGATTAAATAGTACAGAGTTTAAAAAGATTAATGGAAAGATTCACCATAGAAAATTCTTAGCAGCCATTTAAATACCAAATTCAAAACTAACAAAAGTTTACTTGGCCCAGGTGCCAAAAATGTCTTGTGAGTTATGTCACCTTATTTATAGTAGCCCTCTTAAGCACCCAGCAAGCAAAAGAGTACTACAACCAGGACATGAAAAGTAATACTGAAGTAAGTCAATCAGGATCGAGTAATATTATGGAATTCACCTGCTTGTAATGTTTTGAAATGTTATCTTATAGATTAGGTGAAAGATAGTTGAAAAGAACCCTAGGCGGTTCATTTTGGGGTGGGGGGGGGGAGGGGTGGGCAGATGGGACACAGAGGCATGTTCTCTGCCTCATGACATTCCTCTAGGCTTCAGAATTCTACCAAATTTGCCTCATAGTATTATCCCAAATCTCCACCTGAGCATTTCATGTAGGAATGATCATCTTTGGCACCAGCTAAAAGTGCTTTGCAAGAGATGTAAGGTGCAGAATCAGCACATCTCTCTTGCAGAATACCTCCCATGCCAGAAAACCATTTGGGCTAGTTAGTATTGTTCAGGTAGCAGAGTTCCACAACCACAGGCTCAGTAGTCCACGTCAACACCAGCCTGCAAGGGGGATAAAAAGTGGTATAAAGAATTGGGGTAGGACATGTTTACTTTTTGGTGCTTCCAAATCCCTAGGAAGGGAGGTTGGAAAATATCTGGAAGCCAAAGTGAGGAGGAAATCTATATCCTTGATATGGATAAGGATGCTCTGAAAGGTGTGCCTCTACCCCAGTATTAAGCAGCCTCCCAGTAGGTAGGAGGACATTTGGGGAGGGCAGCCGCCGCTCCTAAATAAGGCGCCTGTAGGCACGTGCCTACAGTGCCTTATGGTAAATCCGGCCCTGTATACAGTGTTTTCATAAATTTGTATAATTTGTTTCAAAGAGCTCTACACTTAGGGCCTGATTCACAAAGCGGTGATAACTCCGTTATCACGCCTAAAAGACTTTAGGCGTGATAACCTTTGCACCGCTGAGTTAGCACCGATTTGTGCTCTTTATCGCGCGCAAAGTCCTGCGCGTAAAGTTTTACGTGCGCAATCGCGTAATTCCGCGCGCAGCGCCCATAGAGATTAATGGGCGCATCGCGCACACTGCACAGCGCGATTGCGCGCGTAAAACTTTGCACGCGGGAATTTCGCGCGAGTTTCATTGTATCACGCCTAAACTGAGTTTAGGCGTGATAAAGGGCTTTTCACAGGCGTGCAAACACTTTGCACCGCTTTGTGAATCAGGCCCCAAGTATTTTTTATTTTTTTTTTCAGATACAGCAGAGGTCTGGAAAACCTGAGATCTTCCAGAAAGGGGAAAAAAAGCACAGGCAAGAGCAGGAGCCCCTTATGGCGTAGTATGTTATGCAAATTGTATAATTAAGACCAATAAAAGTGGTACTGACAAACCAAGGTTGCGGAAAGGCAACCACGGTATATAAGCTTTGGGTGTGATGTATCCAATCAAACTTGCAGATGTATACATCTTGAAATGGTTAGGTTGCTCTCCAGAGAAAATGTAGTTCGGGTCACCCACCAAAGGGGGAGACAGTTCACGGCCTGAACTGATAACAACCCCCGTAGAGGTCAAAACGTAACTTGGAAGGGAGGTGCCCCAAAAAGTATAAAACACTTTAAAACAGTTTTAAAGGTAAGAGGAGCAACATGGAGGATCTTACAGCCACCATCCAGGATAGACAGGAGCAATTTTGGAGAACCTGGTTTGGCTGGTTTCAATTTCAGTAGACTCAGAGATATGTCTCTTATGTCCAGTTAAGCCTCTGCAGTTATGGGTGCTGCCCACCTGGCACGAACCCCTATCCTTAGAGAGCGTTTTTAGGGCCATCGGAACTGTCGCCATGGATCATATTTTCATCTCTTCTTTTTCTTCCTTCTCTGTTTTCTTATCCTTTTTCACTCTTACTCTATTTCTATTGGGGGCCATATTTTCATTTATTATTACGCTTCTGAAACAAAATGTACTGTTTAAGCAACTATGGCTTTTTATTCTCTCTGTGAATCGAGGGGATATCTAATGTACGGCCTCTTTTGTTCTCTATATGATCTTAAGTCTTTAATAGGTGCCTTGGTGTATCCCTATTGGGCCCAGGGACACCGTACAGACTTCCTTTTGCAACTGGTGGAGAACATGAGACCCTGACCTTGGTATACTCATGGACTTAGTTCTGTGACCCTATTTAGCATCCTTTATGGTGGCATTACTTATGCATTACTTTTTTTTCTATTTGTATGCATAAGGCAATGTGTGTATGCCAAATTTTTTTATATGTACCATTTGTATCATCTGCCTCATTTCTCTGTTTTCATATCTTTTTATTCTTGTAAAAAAGAAAAGAATCTAAAAAAAAAAAAAAAAAAAGGTAAGAGGAGCCTACCTCATCATGACACATAGTTTAGCGTAAAGTAGTTATTTAGTAAAACAAACAAACACCTGACCAAGTCTGGTCCTCCTCCCTCCCAAGTTTCTCAGATACAGATTATATGAAATATTGTAAATGAATGTTTGATTTACATAGCTTCACCTGCTGGTTTGACCAGCAATTTAGGTGGGCAAAAAGAAGTAGACAATTCTCTAAAATCATAGAAATCAAACCTCCTGACCAGTGGCTGATAATTAACTACTGGTTTAACTTCTAAGTTTCCTATCCAAAGTATATTTTACTGCCATGTAAGTAAATGGTGGCGTTCAAAAAAAAAAAAAAAAAGAGCATACATGTGTAATGCTTGATTTTCTAAATTACATTATCTTGATTAAAAAAATAGAAAATATTACAAAAAATATGTCACCATTTTTTACACAAACAGGACTACGAATCATTATACATTTGTTTGATGTTTATTTCCAGCTTTCATTCTGGAGGAAGCAAATGAAAATACACTCTACCATGGGCAAATTAATAATCTTACTCCACAGCAATTTGAAGAAATTACTCAACACCAAAAATCCATGTAATCTGTGAATGAAAGACAGAAAGAAGGGGATATATTTTCATTGCACACCAAATAGGCTTTTGGAATTTGTGCCACATATGCCCAATGACATTCATGAAATCCCCCATTGGCACTTGAGGCATAAGGCAAAGCACCTAGGCACGTTTGGGGAGTGAAGGAATGGGCAGAATCATAGATTACTCAACAAGGTTGGAGTTTAAACATATTTAGTTTAAAGTGTACCAGAGCTGAAAAAGGAAAAATATTTTATACATACCTGGGGCTTCCTCCAGCCCCAACCGCTCCGATCGCTCCCACCCCGCCCATCCTCCGCTGCCTGCAGCTTCGAGAACCGGGTCCCCGCATTTCTGTCAGTCGGAGCCAGTCTAACATAAGAGAAGTGCACTGTTTGCGTATCTCTCCAGCCGCCACTGGAGAGATATGTAGAGAGTGCAC
Source organism: Hyperolius riggenbachi (assembly GCF_040937935.1). Lineage (NCBI taxonomy): Eukaryota > Metazoa > Chordata > Amphibia > Anura > Hyperoliidae > Hyperolius > Hyperolius riggenbachi. The sequence goes on along the minus strand of NC_090654.1, from coordinate 228,708,529 downwards.
TTCTCCTGCGTAGCTGGCCGCGACTGACGTCAGTGATGAGATCCGGTTCCCGAAGCTGCGGGCAGTGGAGGACGGCGGCGTGGGAGCGATCGGAGCGGATGGGGCTAAAGGATGCCCCAGATATGTATAAAATCTTTTTCAGCTCCGAGTCCCTTTAACCTTGAAAATTAGACTTTAGGATAATTTTATGAATTTTTTCAAACAATGAAGTAGCATGGCTACATTTTTTAAGTATAAATTCACATATACTGTACATTAGTGTTTTATACAGTAGCCAGCAGCAGCTAGCATTTGGTATGCTGTTATTTTATAACAGTAACATTTATTGGGGATTCTCCAGGTATGCAACGCGTTTCACGGGCAAAGCTCTCGCTTCATCAGGCAATCAGAAAGGAGAAACACTGGGGGAAAAAAAAACAAAAGGAAAAATATGCCAGGGAACGCTTGATTTACAGAAATGACAGTAAACGCGAGACATCTCTGCACACATTATACATAAAAAATTATATATACAATATAAGCAGAAAACTCTCTTTTTTGGGGTGTTTTTACCATAAGCTGAATCATATGGATATGTAACATATCTGAATATACTAGAAATCATAAATGCAAATTGATATCACCTAGTATCACACAAACCAAATGCTAAATATCCTTGTATATACTGCTCTTTAAGAAATGGTCTTTAAGATATGGTCAACTCGATGGAAACCACTATATAAAGGTCTTAGTGCCAGACCACATAGAAAAACAAGTAAACACTAAATCAGGCAAGTAGTACCAACTCTGCTTCCAAAATACAAAGGAGTATGAAAAAGCACATGTATGTGAGGATATATGCAGAACGATTGCTTACCAGTAATAGGTCCAATTCTAGATCAAGTGCCTCTATAGGGGTCTGTGGTGGTGCCTCCGTGGTATATAACTCCCTATTGGCGCCAGACTAAGCTCTGAATGTGGGCGGAATTGTGTGCCGGGAGTGTCGCAATGACGACTTCTGGTTTTGCGGTAGGACGGGCAGCGCAATATGTTGTTTAGGACGCAACGCCCGGGTTATTGGTATGGGCGGATGCGGATGTAATGTCGCATCCGCTCTGACAGAGGTGTTATGGGCAGACGCATGCGCGGTGGATGTTAGAGGCTGCAGTCGCCATTTTGACTGGCGGCTGCAGTCCGTGATGTTAGAAGGGGCAAGATTGTTCTTATCCAGAATGCCCTACAGAGCTGTATTAAAAATATAAATCAATAAACAAAAAAAACAAAAATATATACAACTCATATGGATGATGTAACTAGTTTTTCTGTATAATGGTGCACATTGGATCAAAATTATGGTATTTGCTATCTGATGCTGCCATCTACTGGTGTTTTTGGAAATAACATGACTATTTCAAATCACTGTATGAGGAGAAGATAAGATTTTTTTCCCCCGTTGTTTTTTTTTTTTTTCCAGTGTTTCTCCTTTCTGATTGCCTGATGAAGCGGGAGCTTTGCCCGTGAAACGCGGTGCATACCTGGAGAATCCCCAATAAATGTTACTGTTATAAAATAACAGCGTATTGGCTGGTCTATTTTGTACCTGAGAGGTGTGTCCACCTACACCCCTCCTTTTAAGCGGATTTTAATTATTTTATACTTGTTGGCGCCTCTGTTTTTCTTGTTTTATTACTATACTGTCCACCCTGGGTGGAGGGGTGTTTTCCCCATTTTTCTATCTACAGAGAGCGACTTTTTAATGCCTGAGTGGGGTCAGGCTCCAATTGTCCCCACCTGCAGTTACAGTGGTTGCCTTTGCGGTAACCCAGACTTGTGAGTACATCTACTATTTACTTTAATTTCATCTCCATTTGATTACTGACATACTACACCATATTGGGCTCTCGGTCTCTTTGTTTTATTTGTCTTTTCGTAGCTAGCATTTGATTTACTTTTGCAGTTGATGTACCTTAAACATTCTTATCATTTGTAATATATTAAGATAGTCCTGGATATATATTAAAAAGAAGATCATTAGAGAATGTAAGCAATCTTACAAGACTGGTCAGAATCTAAAATTACCTTTTATAAGTTCAAGCCAGGTTTGCAAAATGACTTGTGCTCTCCAATTATGTCAAACCCTGGACAACTTTAGTAAATCGGTCCTTTTTTTTTGCTTTCACAGATTGTTTGCTTTCCACAGAGATGGTTGCAAATCGTTGCATTCAACTCTAAAGGCTCATACACAGGTCCAACTTTTCCAACCATCGTTTAAACTTGGTTCGTCGGATGATAAGATGGCCGTGTGGATGCCTACCTACACAACCAACTGTTTGCCAAATTCAACTTGCGGATCAGTTAAGACCACTATCCGGCAAACGACTTTCAAGTCAGTGCGTGTGTACAAATGACTTCTAGCCGCTTGACCAACTAATAGACGTGCAAACATATAGTCGTTTGATCCAGTCCATTCAGTCCATTGTCCATTAGCAAGTTGGTTAAACGACATGTAAATTAGTTTATTTTATCGTTGGTGAAATGACATGTAAATTAGTTTATCAGCCACATTGTTGTTCAGTGTGTACAGGACGTTTGAATGACTTGTTGTTTGCTCTTAAAGGGGCACTACAGCGAAAAAATGTAAAATTTAAAATATGTGCACACATATACAAATAAGAAGTACATTTTTTTCCTGAGTAAAATGAGCCATAAATTACTTTTCTCCTATGTTGCTGTCACTTACAGTAGATAATAGAAATCTGACAGAAGTGACAGGTTTTGGACTACTCCATCTCTTTATAGGGGATTCTCAGGAATATATTTACTTTCAAAAGCACTTAGTGAATAGCAGTTGCTCTGTCCAACTGCCAAAAAACTGTGTAGGGAGCAGGGAAGCTGGCCAGCATCATTGTTTAAAACCTTTTTAGGGAATATCTTTATAAAGAAAAAAAGCCTTGCTGAGAATCCCCTATGAAGAGATGGACTAGTCCAAAACCTGTCACTTCTGTCAGATTTCTACTACCTACTGTAAGTGACAGCAACATAGGAGAAAAGTAATTTATGGCTCATTATACTCTGGAAAAAATGTACTTCTTATTTATATATGGTTGCACATATTTTAAATTTGACAGTTTTTCGCTGCAGTGCCCCTTTAACATCCCTGGCAGTAAGCCCAACCTCAGGTCGGGCTATGCCGCGCAGGAGGATTTCTCAGGCCCTGCTGGGCCGATTTGCATAATTTTTTTTGGTACACGCAGTCAGCACTTTGCTAGCTGCATGTAAAAACCAAACGCCGCCGCTCCGCGTCGATTCACCGCTACCTGCGCCGCGCTGCCCCCCCCCCCCCCCCAGACCCCTTGCACAGCCTGGCCTATCAGCGGCAGGCAGCACTAAGCGGTGGATCGGGACTCCCGATGACGTCACGACGTTGATGACGTCGATGACGATCATCGCCATGGCGACGGGGAAGCCAAACAGGAAATCCCGTTCAGAACGTGATTTCCTGTTTGCGCTGATCGCCGGAGGCGAACGGAGGGGGTGGGGGGAGGCCGCGGCTATCATGTAGCTAGCGCTAGGCTAGCTACATGATTAAAAAAAGAAAAATTTTAAGTTCTGCGCTGCCCCCGTCGGTTTTAATAGACCGCCAGGGAGGTTAAAGTCATTCAAAAGACCAAATGACTATCAAGCATTAAGTTGGACGTGTGTACGCACCTAAGCCAAGAATATGCAAATACATAATCAGTATTTTTTGATGCTACAGTAATCTAATAAAAATGGAGTTACTGCCCATATAAACAATATTAATATATTAACTAATTACAATCACCACCTTTCCTTTCCTCAGAATTTTAACCATCAGTTCCGGACTACTGTCTAATAGTCCTATAATATGTAACAGTCAGTCAGATCAAAACATTTACTGAAAATATTTTCAACAGTAAAAATAATAGTTTGTTTCTGTAGCAAAAATGTTTGTTTTTTTTAGCACCTTCATGAATTATACAGTCAATGGTCAACTACAACACTAAAAAGTACTGGCAGGTTAAGTAGATGGAAGGTTTTTCTCAAACCCTACGTGAAGCAGGTGTGCAGCACAAAGTACATGTACCAAGTGAGGGACTTGGGGAAAAATGCATCAATATATTGCATATGTGAATGTACAGAAAATAAAGCTATTGCAATGCCTTTGCTCATCTGTAAACTGTTATTTTTTTCATTTAAAAGTTGCTGAATCAACAAAAATGTCCATACTTTCTGTTTTGACATGACAACAGTAATTTGTTACTGAAAATGTACTTCTTCCATTTTCAAAGGATAACCATTAGAAGTACAAACTGAAAGAAGCAATTTAAAGTACACTTTAACTGAGGGGAATATGGAGGCTGCCAGATTTATTTCCTTTTAAACAGTACCAGTTGCATGGCAGTCCTGCCAATCTCTTTGGCTTCAGTACGGTCTGAATCACACACCTGAAACCAGCATGTGGCGAACCTAGTCAGACTTCAGTTAGGAACATCTGATCTGCATGCTTGTTCAAGGTATATGGCTAAGGGTATTAGAGGCAGAGGTTCAGAAGAACAGCCAGGCAATCTGTATTATTTAAAAAAAAAAAATGTCAGCCTCCATGTCTCACTCATTTCAGATGTACTTTAACCACTTTGGGACCAGACGTCTCTAGCCCCTTAACCTCTTGAGGACCATGGTGTTAAACCCCCCTAGTGACCAGGCTAAGTTATGCTTAATTGGCCACTGCAGCTTTAAAGGGACTCCGAGCAGTGCAGAAACTATGGAAAGATGCATATCATTTTAAAGCTCTCTTTCTCCTCTTTCCAATGATATATAAATCGCCGCCATACGCCTTTTAGTTTTCGTTATTTTCGCGATTGAAATTGCTGCGGCCGCAATTTCGACCGCAAAAATAGAGAAAACTAAAAGGCGTAGGGCGACGATTTATGTGTCGTCAGAGAGAGGAGAAAGAGAGCTTTAAAATGATATCCATCTTTCCATAGTTATATTGTATTACACAGGGCAACTTTTTCTGCTGAATGGAGCTGCTGACTTTGAGAAAAAGTCGCCCTGCGTAATACAATGTAACTATGGAAAGATGGATATCATTTTAAAACTCTCTTTCTCCTCTTTCTGACGACACATACACTGCGGCCCTATGGCTTTTAGTTTTCTCTATTTTCGCGATCGAAATTGCGGCCACAGCAATTTCGATCGCGAAAATAGTGAAAATTAAAAGGCGTAGGGTGGCGGTTTATATATCATTGGAAAGAGGAGAAAGAGAGCTTTAAAATGATATGCATATTTGCATAGTTTTTGCACTGCTCGGAGTCCTTTTAAGACCAAGCTCCAGGGCCGTACAACTCTGCACTCTGCTTTAGCGATGTGAGAGCATTGTGAATGACGGGAACAGCGGATCCCTGGAATGCGGAATTTGAAATCTATGCCCTGGCAGGCTTAGGCGGACATAAACCGGGCGTAGATTTCAACTACGCTGGTCCAAAAGCAGTTAACTGCTAGCCACCATAAACGGATAATAGGAAGATAGTACTATGTTCAAGAGGCAGTTGGTGCAAAGATCAGCATCAAACCATCTTAGTAGCCTTACTAGTACAAGCATTGGATACAGAATTCATCAGGTTATTCAGAAAAGTGTTAGGGCCCGTTTCCACTATCGCGAATTCGCATGGGCAATACAAGTGGATGGGACTGTTTCCACTTGTCAGGATTTCTAAACGTTTTTCTGTGCAGAAAAAATCTGCATGGCAGAGCCATCAGAATTCGCATACCGCATACCGCTATGCGATTCGCATACAATCTATTTAGTAGGGAAATTCGCATGCGGTTTTGGTATGCGAATTTTCATGCGAATTCGCATACGAATTTGCTTAATAACTATGGAAAAGCACACAGGCACTGCCATGGTTAAATTTGCATACATAGTCATCCATGAGAATTCGCATGAAAATTCGCATACAACCGCATGCGAAATTCGCATCCGCATGCAAAAAAATTTCAGCAGCGATTTCCACTGCACAAGTGGAAATGGGCCCTTAAGGTATCTGACGGAAAGCTGTTGTTTTCAAAACTTTTAGCGTGAACCAGAGGAGGGTCAGGAATCTGTTGGATTTCCTAGAAGGCCATAATTATTAGTGTTGTTGTTCAGATTTAGGTCAATCCTATATTAGACCTGAATATGGCTTTTCGAATTCGAATCAGGTTGACCTTAAAAACAGCTCATTTGTAATTACATTGAAGTCAATAGGTGTTGATATTCATGGTTAAATGGATCCATTCCCATTTGCGTACAAAACAAACAGGTCCACTGATGATGCTAACATCTGTCTAGAGCACAGGTGTTGAACTCCAGTCCTCGAGGACCGAGGTCCTCACACATTTTTGGCACAGCTCACACTAATTGATAAGACTTAATCAGGATAGGTGTGATTTATCAGTTAGAACACATTTCACCATTTCTCAGTCCATCCTAAACACTGGCATCGAGGACTGGAGTTCAACACCTGTGGTCTAAAGCTCATCAGTGATGATATGGATACACCTGACTCATACGCCAGAATCCTCCTACTGGACTTCAGCTTGGCATTTAATACAATCTGCCCTCGCATCCTTCAGAACGACCTGATGGCACTTGAGGTCCACCTGACCCTACAACATCGGATCACTGACTTCCTGACCAACAAATCCCAAGTCATCAAGTTGGGTAAGATCTCCTCTCAACTAAGGTTAACCAACACAGGTGCCCCACAGGGCTGCATCCTGTCCCCGATCCTGTTTTCCCTCAACACCAATAACTGCAGATCCACAGCAGACTCGGTCAAGGTCATCCAGTTCGCTGACAACACCACCATCATTGGTCTTGTAACCAAGAATGAAAAATAGGCCTATCGTCAGCAGGTAGACAGCATTTGTCTATGGTGCAAGGAAAATAGGCTGGTCCTCAACACAACCAAAACCGTTGAGATGATCATAGACTTCAGGATGCATGCCCCCACCCCACCTCCAATCTTCATTGACGGTACTGAGGTTGAAAGTGTTTCCTGCAACCGTCTCCTAGGAACCCACCTCTCCAACGACCTGAGCTGGAAGGCCTACACTGCCACCACACAGAGGAAGGCCCACACTGCCACCACACAGAGGAAGGCCCAACAAAGACTTTTCTTCCTTCACCACCTGAGGAAGTCCGGGATGGCCCAGGAGCTTCTGTAAAACTTTTATACTACCACCATAGAATTTTTCATCTGCTCATCCATTCTGGTATGGTATGCTGGTTCCTCTAACGGGGACAGATACAAGCTACAGAGGGTCATCAGGTCAGCAGAGAAAATCATCGGGCAACCCCTCCGTCTTCTCGACCTCTTCTACAAATCCAGGCTGCGTTCTAGAGCACAGAGGATTGCAAATGACCCCTCACATCCGAGCCACCACTACTTTAACTGTCACCTATCTGGGAGGAGGCTTTGGGCCATCTCCACCAAGACAGCTAGGCATATGAACTCCTTCCCCTCCACTGTCAACCTCTTGAACTCTATACACTGGCTCCCCCTTAGGACTGTAGCTGGAGCAAATGCTCCCGATAGAACAATGGACCGGTACAGCTACTGCTTTTTGTGTTCCAGTCTAAAATGTCTCACTCCAGTGTCACACTTGCTTAAAGCTGCATTTATTACTGTATTGTCAATCATTTCTGTTATGGCTGTTCAGTTTTTATGGCTGTTTTAGTTTTTGTTTTGTCGTCACGGTTGCTGTCTTAACGATTATCCTGAGCTGTTTTTCTGTGCCAAACCCAATTCCGGGCACGACCCAGTCGTGCTTGGCGAATAAACCTGTTTCTGATTCTGATTAAATAACAAAGCATGCTACAATCGCCAAATTTGCTGGATATGAAAAAAGAAAAAAAGCAGTGGAAACAAAGGGAAAAAAAATCAGAAAGAGCTAGTACTTTTTGAGAAAATCTATTTTAACCACTTGCTTTATTGCGGATGCATTAACCAGCTTAGCGGTAGGGACGAGCTCAGCTTGTCCATGACCGCCGCGCTGGACTGCTCTGGCCCTGGTGGGCCGATTTTCATAATTTAAAAAAAAAAACACACGTGTTTATACCAATCGCTGCTGCTCGCCGCCGATGCACCGCTACCCGCAGCGTAACAGGGCCCCCCCCCAAGACCCAGTGCGCAGCCTAGCCTATCAGCGCCAGGCAGCGCTAAGGGGTGGATCGGGACTCCCTCCGACACCATGATGTGGATGATGTCGACGACGTCATCCCGATCATCGCCATTGCGATGGGGGAAGCCAAACAGGAAATCCCGTTCTGAATGGGATTTCCTGTTTGTCGGAAGGGGTGGGGGGATGCACAGCGGCTATCATGTAGCTAGCGCTAGGCTAGCTAGATGATTTAAAAAAAAAAATCACAAAAAATGTGCTGCGCCGCCGCCCTGGCCGTTCTAATAGAACGCCAGGGTGGTTAAAATGTCCTGTTTGCCTCTGTTCACTGCAAATCCAACCTCAGTATGAAGAATGATCATTGTTGCAAATCAGTAACAATGATCTTTCTCAGAAATGTTTGTAAATACAAGTGTTTTTCTCTCCCCCAGCTCATCTATCATCTCAGATTGCTGCAATCAGTGCTCTGAAGGAGAGAGACTGAGACTATACTGTGGTAGGCCTTTTTGTGCTTTTTCAATAAGTCTTGACTTATATTTGCCCTATTAACCCCTTATCCTCTTCCTCCTCAGCCATTTAGCCCTTTCATGCCACTCTAATCCCCTCTTTTAGTACTTTTCTGTACTTTTCCCCCTCTCTACCGGCCCCTATTTCTATATTTCTATTATTCTATTCATTCTTTCCTTCATTCATTCTGTCATTTAAAAAAAACAACAACCTCTTTCTCTTTCCATTATCCATCCATCCATCCATCCATCCATCCATATCTAAGACTTTGTTGGGTATGGCAAGGTGATGCTCTTCTCCAGTAGAGCTGGACCAACTCTGTTTCTAAGCGCTAAGATTCCCCAAGGCTGCCACCTCGCCACTTTAGGAGGGTTGCCGAATTCCACTGATTAGGACTGCCAGGTGCCATCGAAGGTAGCTCATTGGGCAAGACGGCTGCAGCCAGCAGCAGTGGTCAGAGGGAAGCCAGGCAAAGGCAGGTTGTGTGGCCACCAGTACCTTGCAGGCAGGAGGTACCAGTTGAGATTATTTGTGGCAACTGGTCATCCGCTAGCTTTGTAGCGCCTGACATTCTGCCTTTTATAGGGGCAAGCAGAATTTCAGTGCCCACTGAAAATTTTCAGCCTGTGAATTTTTACCAGCTATTCATCACTGATTTTTTGTTGCAGCACATAGTGTTTCAAATGAATGTATATGTGCAACAATTTTTAGTCCAATATCCCTTCTATTATCTGGCTTAAAATAGGAGGCAAACATCATGCCAAAAACCAGAGATCAGGGCCGGAGCTACCATAGGAAAAAATGGGCATTTGCTCCAGTGCCCCAGATCCTGTAGGGGCCCACAAGTTGTCCCTCCCCCATCTTAGCTGTTGCTCCTCAGGGACTCTGCAGAGTCTGTTAAGTTGGGAAGTGATTGGGGGAGGGTCAGCAGCCAGCTCAGGGGCCCAGGAGGGAGATTTGGCTGCAACAAAGGGCCTCTAATGACGCTTTTTGGTCAGGGGGTGTCTGTTGGGGGGCCCCCAAGCTAATTTTGCCCTAGGGCCCAATTGTTACTTGAACCGGCCCTGCCAGAGATGCGCATGTATTGGTCAAACAACCTGTTACACATCACACTCCTCCATCCAGCTACAATGAGCAGGCTGCAATTTTAAAGTGAACCTTTCGACGAGGGGAAAGAAAAGTTTTATACATACATGCCCCCTCCGTGCAGATCTCTCCCTCGCCACAGTCCAAAGCCTCCTAGATCCCCTGGTAGCAGCCCCGTTCTCCGTGGCCAGTAGACCGTACTCCGCATGCATGGCCCGGTTGCGTGCGCCCACCCCGGGAGCATTCTGCGCATGCCGGGAGCATTCTGCGCCTGTGCAGTACTACTGCGCAGACGCAGAACACTCCCAACTACGGGAGTGAGATGGGGAGCACGCTTGGTTGCATTGCAACTGCGCTGACTGGCCTGACTGGCCGCAGAGAACAGGGCTGCTACCAGGGTTCTAGGAGGCTTTGGACCGCGGTGAGGGATCCATCTGCGCAGAGGGGGCTGGAGGAAGCCCCATGTATCTATAAAACTTCTCTTTCCCTTAGTCTCAGGTACACTTTAACCACTTGAGGACCGCAGTGTTAAACCCCCCTAAAGACCAGCCTGTTTTTTCCCTAATTTGCCACTGCAGCTTAAAGGCCAAGCTGCTGGACCGCACAACACAGCACACGAGTGATCCCCCCCCCTTTTTTTCCCCCACCAACAGAGCTCTCTGTTGGTGGGGTCTGATTGCTCCACATTTGTTTTCTTTATTTTATATAAATATTTATTTCCTTTTTAAAAAAAATAAAAATAGCCCTTTTTTATTTCTTTTCCCCTGCTCCCTCCCTCCCTTCCACCGCCAGCCAATCAGCTGTCATAGGCTTCAGCCTATGACAGACGATCACTGTCCAGCCTATGGAGGGGACAGCCATTTCACACGGCTGTCCCCAGTACATCGCTGCTGCCGATTGCAGCGCTGTACATGTAAATAGACGGCGATTACGCCGTTTAACAGTCTCCCGCCGCTCGGAGACTGAAGGCGGGGTGGAGCTCCGCCCCCGAGAAGGAAAAATGCGATCTCCTTCAATAGCCGGCTCCAAGACCTGATGCCAATTGGCGTTAGGCGGTCCTGGGGCTGCCGCCGCGTCCACGCCCATTGGTGTGCGGCGGTCTTTAGGTAGTTAGGCTCTGTCAAAATTCCTCCATTTAGTGATAATGCCCAAAGCATACCTAAAGATGTCTATGACAGACTTTATAAGTTCAAGCCTCTACTTACTTACATGAGTTATCTCACTACAAAATGTAGCGAGGTCTATACCCAGAGCAAGATATTGTAGTGGATGACTCCCTACTGCCATTTCATAGCTGACAGGGGATTAAACAGAACATCCCAAGCAAGAGTGCAAAGTATAGGGTGAAATTTTACAAGCTATGTGAGAGTGGCGGTGGGTACATATACTGTAGATTTTTGCCATTTTTTGAAATTTGGACCCTGCTGCAAGGCAAGAGTGTAAGCCACAAGACTTATGATAAACTTTACTTTGCAGACCATCTTCCATCTTTTGACCATTGGCTTGCCTTGGCTTCTGACCTCGGCTTTTCTCCATCCTGCTAGACCTCCAATGGTGTTAAGGGTAGTGATATAGGCCTCACTTTAATTAATCTATTTACACATTTTGGGTATCATATTTGGTATCCTTTTAACTGTGGTGAGTTGTAGAATTCATTTTGTACATTTGCTGTACTTTAAAGCTTGGACTTCTGTCACATAAAAAATAGGTAGGGACAAACTCAAATTCAACATGAATAATATTGACAGCAAAACTACATAGTATATAGCAAGTAGTCTTTGCAACTGTTAACACCAACTGTTAACACACATTATGTGATACCTCACTGCATGCACCACATTATGCCAACAGATCTATTGCACCATATTACTAACACAACAATGTGTAAGTATCTTTACAATATAATCACATTGCATTAGAAATGTGATTATGTTGTCCAGTGCACTGCACTACTGTGAAATTAGCTGTATTAAACAAAAATACAAAAGCTCAACGAAGTTCAATAACCCACAGAAACCAATTTGCTGTGATCACTACAGATTGAATAGTTATGAGTAGCCTGACTGAGAATGGTTGTACTAGACCTTTTTCATATCTTTAGGATTGCATTTAACACATTTGGTGGACAGTGTTGGACAGATTTTAAAATTGGGAAGCAAACTTGTAAACAGAGAGACATAGCACAAAGCATTCCAACAAAGAGGCAATACGAAGGATAATGCAGTCACATACAGGTTCACAAAATTGCAAGCAACACCACATACTCGTGTTTTCTTCTGTGTTCACTTCATTTACAGTTTGTGTGCAAAAAATAAATAAATAAAACGAAAAGATGACCCTTCCAAGACTTACCACGCTGCGAGTGAACTTTTCTAAGGAGGTTCTACGCCCTTGCTCATTCTCACTCTTAAAAAAACAGAAAGGGTTTGGGAAAGAAAAATACAGGAAAAAATGCCTTCAACTTTTTAAAGTGTGTGTGTTTGCTATGCTTTCAAATGTTAGAAAAGCAAAAATATAAAAATGAATAAGTGCAAATGTTAAATTGCAGCATTACATGTGATTTGCACATTAGCTAAAGCAATGGATTTTTTTTTTATTTTATTGTTATTTTCAAAAAGTGGCATGGGTTCCTCTGACAATTCTTCCATCTTAATATTTTATGCATACTGATTACAGCCGATTTTATTTATATGTCTGTAGGCCTAGAACAATTGAATGTTTTTATAAAGCCTACTATTGCTTTACTGTTAAAATGCGATGTGCGGGGCCTAATTTTCATGGATCTCCACGAGTGATCCAGCAAACCTGGATTGGATTAGTGTAATAAAAAAATGTCTGATGTTATAAATATAGGATTTGCTACACTTATCTGAGTCATATCGGATTAGATTCAGGGTTGGCGAAAGATTTGTGAACTAAATGTGTGATTATAATTCTGTATTCCTATTTTCAGGACTAAGTCAATGAATATGTTCTGCTTTCAAATTTCAACATTTCAGTTGGACCTTTGTGTGGCACATGCTCAGCAATGGGGGTCACTGCATAAGTTCGGTAATGGAGGCAGTGCAGTCATAATTTGTCCCACTGCAGTTTATTTCTAATAAAGCACAATTTACCAGTATAATAATTTGCGCCCAACTGCTGTGTTCATCTAAAATATTGGTTTGCTGGAATTTTTTCTCTTCTTATTCTTCATTTCCCTGCAACTGACTGGGGGTTTTGAAATGGATGTAGGCTAAAGAAAATGTATGCCTTTTGTGAATAAGCTCCAGAGTATACTTTGCTAGATGAGGGTATAATAGGCCCTTATTCAATTCAATGTTTCTCCAAACTTTTCTCTAAAGTGATGTTTGAAAACCTTATCAATAAAATGCCCTTCATTCCACCAGCAAGCAAGAAAATTCTCAGCATAATGTTGCCAGTACTTTAACTACTTGTTGGTACTTTTTCAATTACAGAGTGCTGAAAAGTTATTTTAAAGATAAGATGACAAATTATCTCCTAGGAGAAAATGTAGGAGAAAATGTGAGTTGAATAAGGCCCATTATGTGGTGGTAGGGATATTAACATTAAAATCAAATTTATCTGCAGTTAAACAAATGCTAGCTTTCAAGATAGCCTACAAAATAATATGATAATATTGCCTATTACATTATTTAAAATAATATCATTATAACACTTTAGAAATGAGCAGATCAGTACATGAATCTTGCAAATCTAGTAAATTCTGTGAATCTGAAGGTAGCAACATATGACAAGAGATATGGAGTAATGTTAGATGCAGGTGCTGGTGACACTCACCTATCAACATGATGCATGAAAAAAGACTGTAATGTGAGCAGGGCATGTACCCTCTTACCCTGAAATTAGACCTACCCTGAGAGTAAGCCCTAGCTGGAATTTTGAGCATGCTTGAAATATAAGCCCTACCCCGAAAATGAGCCCTGGTGGAAGTTAAAGAGGAGGTAGAGGAAGCCAGGAAGTGAGGACACAGTGGTGCAGTGGCAATCGGGCACTGATCCTGTCATCTCAGCACACAGCAAGGTTATCAGCTGTGTGCAGAGATGACAGGGCAGGTGCATGATCAGTACAGTAGCATACCTTGAAAAACAGTAACAGAACAGCACAAAGGAATAGGTAATGTTCTGCCGAGAGACACTTCCTGATAGAAATATAAGGCATCCCCTGAAAAAAGGGGCCCAGGCACATCTTTTGGAGCAAAAATTAATATAAGACACTGTCTTCTTTTTGGTTAAACATGGTATATGTGGGAGTTGTATAATATATGTGAGGTTTGGCAATGAGGGGGAAGGACCAGATCAAGTGGGAAGTGTTTAATATTAGTGCTGTCCAGGGCGAGTGGGGGATTTTTACTGTGTGAGACCTAGGGCCTGTAGGGAATGTATAGTGCGAGTGAGAATTGCAGGAGGTTGATGCCAGCATTAAAGCGGAATATAACCTTGCATTTCAACTTTGCTCTAAAACATTATTTACAGTATATTATATGCAACCAGCATTTTTTTTTTTACTAGACCAGCATTGGAAGGGTTACACAGGGCTTTAAAGTCCCTGGAGATTTTTGCAGACGCATCCGAACTTGAGTTAGATACTTTTTGTTTACACAAATGTATCTAAGTGTTTATTGTGACTCATCTCTCTCACTGAGGAGTTGGAGGACAGCCAAAGAGTGTGTAACATTTCTAAATATATACATATAACTAAATAGAATGTAACTATCTGAACGTCTGCACGAACTTAAAACCTCTGTGTTTAACCCTTCCAATGCTGGTCTAGTAAAAAAAAATGCTTTTTGCATATAATATGCTGTAAATAATGTTTTAGAGCAAAGTTGAAATGCAGGGTTATATTCCGCTTTAATGTTATTTTAGTGTACAGGGTAAGGTTACAATTGATGTTATTGTAGGCTTTTGCCAAGGGGATGATTCACTAAGACAAATGGCATGCTTTATCAAAGTTAACATGCCTTATCAAAGTTAACATGCCTTGTCAGAGTAGCATAGCAAACTTATGCCTGCTAATTGGCAATGATTAGAGCTCCACTTGTTCTGTCCTGAGCCCCTGCAGGATCGTAGCACTCCATATGCTACTCTGATAAGGTGTGTTAACTTTGATAAGGCATGCTATTTGTCTTAGTGAATCAAGCCCTAAGTGTTAAAGTTAGAGCCTGACAGTAGAAGGATAGTTGCTTACTGGGGAGTGGGTAGGGAACATAAAATATGGAAGGCCATTGATTTGTAGTTAGACCTTTGGTATAATGTATGAGCACTGAAAAGCTCCAGAGAAAAAATGCAAAGCAGGGCTAATGCTGGTTGAAATACTTGAGAGTATTGGGGGCATGACTACAGAGGGGCAGGGGATCTGTTGGTAGCACGTGGCTATAGGAGAGGATTATTATGGGGACATATCTATACTGGAGGAGTATGGTGGCTCATGGCTATCCTAGTGGGATTATTTGGGGTATGCCTGCCTTATTTTGTTATCTTAGAGGCATGCTGCCTGAGTTGTTTTGGAGAGCATGATGTGTTATGTGGGGGAGAGGTGCTGCTGTCTAACTTATTTTGGAGATACGCTGCTTAAAGGACTACTATCGATTGAAACAACTTTTTTTTTTAATACTCTATATTAGTGTACACATTACCACTAGTGCTAGGGGCACTTTATTTATTCACCCAGGTCTCTCTCTCGCTATCCCTGCTTAAAAATTCATTTCTCACACAGCTCATAGTAGTTTGGGTCACCCTGAGCTGCTTGGTTACTCTGTCACACAGCTCACAAATATATTTCACTGTGTCACTCACAGCATGCAGGAGACATGAGGAGAAATAGGCTGATCTGAGGTGGTAACAGGTAACTAAATGAGCTGTAATATTGCTGGAATATAACAAGCTATAACACTAGTCTGTGTTTACACTCAGACTGGCTGCCTGCTTGAGGTGATTTACTCCAGGCTGCATCCACTTTACAAGCTGCTGAGAGGGGCAGACCACTGTCTACAATTAGCATTATTAGTATCTTTATCAGTCAAGAGAAGCAAAGATAATAAACACACATTGCTAGAATCTTTAACCCCTTACCAACATATCAATAAGATTCTTTCAGCAAGGTGATAATTAAACTATAAACTGAGGAGTTGATAGCAACTCCCCTGTGCAGAGACACGGTCTAGCCCTCTGGGAGCTCAGTATTAGATACATTTTGTATCCAACACTGACGCCAAAACTGACGGAGGATTTTACAGCTGAGAGGAACAGCTGTGTGAGGAATCAAATTGCTCCTAGTACTTGTCCTAATGTGTGCTACAACATACAGCATTTAAAAATAAATGCATACATCGATAGTATTCCTTTAATTGTGTTATTAAAGGGATATGCTGCCTATGTTATTTGGTGGTCTAGCAGCCACATTTAAGTAATTTGGGGCACATGATACCTATTTATGTTATTTGGAGGACATGCTGCCTAATTGTGTTTTTGAGAGATATACTGCTTATTGATGTTAGCTGAAGGGCATGTTGTCTATTTGGGTTATTTGGGGGACATGCCAACCAATAATATTATCTAAAATGGGGCCCCCATTTTGATTTGCCCAGGGCCCTATTTTACTTAAAACCAACTATACTTGTCTTAACTACTTCTGTGTCCTCTTGCTTCATTGGCTGCAATGTTGGCCATTGTGTCTATCCATCACACAGTTGCTGGGAGTGTGACACCATATTGTATATGACAGCATTGTCATGACTATGGATGGAGGCTGGAATGACAGTTGTAACCGCAAGGATGTATAAGCAGCCAGAACAGGTAACTAGATAACAACATTACTCTTGAGGCAGGGGTCACACTTGTCTTTCAGTTTCTACACTTTTCAGAAAACTGAAAGACAAATGTGACCTCTACCTTACAACAGCTAATGTAATTTATAGAGAAAACTGACAAATTGCGCAAGATGTCAGTTTTTTTTCTGCATGCGAAACCTGCATTAAAGTGTGACCTAGCTCATTGATTAACATGAGTTCTCAGTTGAAGTCAGTTTTTCTGTACAGAAAACGCGTACGAAAGCCGGTAAGTGTGACCCCTGTTTTGGTCCACACCTGACAGTGCTTAGATCATGAACCACATAGACAGCCCAAGTCCAGCCAAAATTTCTCAGCACCTTCTCTCACGTACATATGCTTTAGCACAGCGATTATACAGTATATCCCTCATAACTGGAAAATGATCATAAGAATTGATCATATCTCCAGAATTTACCAGATTTAATGAAGACTCAGACCATGTTGCTCATCTCTGCTAACAACAAAAAGGACACTACATTTTAGAAATATTTTGTCTCTGAATTTAAGAGAAAATATAAAGTTTAGGGTGGTTTATAATTTTAAGCTTTACTCCAAGTGCCCTTTAATTATGACAACAGTACATTTATGACATAAAACAAGGTTACACGTTTTAAAATGTTCAGTGGGGAATTAGGTTTCTAGAGTTATCCTTCAGTTTAGGTGTGTCTGGACTTCAAAGTACATATGACCATGTAAGTTAGTATTCGCAAACGATGTACAATTTTTACATTGCATTGAGTCAAAAAGGACCACAGCAAGGCAGCCATAAGTGTACCAAACATTATGAATGGAAGCTAATACAATTAATACATGACATCCAAGCAGCTGACAAACATGCACACAGACTGGCAGAATTTAATATATGCTGATATTGCTGAAAGCAGGTAAGGTTAATGCAGTAATGCTTAGCTAGAAGACAGAGCTACTGAATGATAAGGAACAGTTGAGTAAACCATATTACATTGCTAAAATTAAAACTACAAATCCCATCCCTGACTTCATATATGATAAAGCTTACACATTGCTGCCTAGAACTAATAAAGACAACCCAGACTATGTGTTTTTTTTCACTAGGATACCACTATTTTTTTCCATGGTCTCAGTTCACAAAGAGTGAGAGGAATCTGAAAATGAGAAAACTCATTCTTCTTCTGCACTCTTTGAATTACTTTAATAATATCCGGATTCACAGCTATTTCTGGATGACTGGGAAACAGTTGGGAATATGGATTCATTGACAGTTCTATTAAACCAATGTGTTCCATTTTAGTTTAAAACAAGGTGTTCCATTTAGGTTTAAACCAAGGTGTTATAATTTCAAATACCTCACATTCTTTTTGAGACCTTTGTATCTCACATGTTTACATTCTGATTCAAGTAGAGAATGTATTGCTCCACGGATATGCCAGCCTAACTTATAGTACAATGATCTGTGACATGAGGACCTGAAGATATTCTATGTTTGAAAAATACCAACAACTCATCACCACCTGAACATTCTATGTACAGTAGCTGTAAAATGGCTTTACCCTCTCCCATACTGAAGCCAGGAGAGAACTGTGAATCAAGTCAACATAGAGCCCCTTATGCAGAGCATTATGGGAGGGAGCATGGCTTACACAAGCAGCTCACCTAATCACTGTAGAGCCTCTTAGGAAAGGACATGGCCTGGACTGCCAGGGTTCTGGACCATATCATAAGCCTGGAAGTGGCCACATGATTGTGAAGACCAGTTTTGCAAAATAAAAATAAATAAAGCAAGGAATTGTAGGTAAACCCAGAAGTTGTGGATTCTGTGTACAATAGTTCCTAGACACTGTAAATACCCAGCCTGCTAAAGACCTCTACAGCAACACAGAAGCACTCCTTCTTCAGATCCCACATGTTCGAGAAACAGATGGCTTAAGTCATTTTAAACACCAGCTGCTGGTGACACCTGTAAGCATTGGACTAGTATAACAAAGAGAAGTCTTGCACAATATTACCTTCGAAAGAGATGGGTAGGAGGGAGATAAGGAGTTGTGAGGAATAATTAAACTTTCATATTTCCTGCATATTTTCTTATCTCACAAATTCTATTAACATATAATCTCAATTACAGAATTTTTACAGTATTAGTTTTAGTGCAAAGTTACGCTATATAATTTAGTATCTTAGTTATTACATGTTGGATCTATGCACAAAGGACTGCAGCTGCAAAAAAGTGAGTGTTTTCCTTAGAAGTGAGCAGACATCACTGCTGAGCAGACAGCCAACCCAGCCACCTCCTACCTGTACTGCTTATAGATTGACTGGTTCTAATGTTATTGCAAACTCTGACCTACACCCTTCTTCAATGGCATCCAGTGTCCATTTGGCCTTACCACTCTTAGTAGTATGTAGATACTATAAGACCATGCTATATATATCCTGGTAATAATTAAACAGATATCAGAAGAGGTTTGTCTAAATGGAAAAGCCATCAGTAGCATGGATGGCACTGTGGCTACAATATGATGGATAAGGGACTAGCACTTTTAACTTTTAGCACTACCCAGGTTTAAATCTCAGCCAAGACACTATCTGCATGGAGTATGTATGTTCTCCCTACCTTTGCATCTGTAGTGTGCACATGCAATATGAGTACACTCACAGACCCTGTCAATCTAATATACAACTCTCCCTATAGTTCTCTCTCCCCACAGAAAACAGAATGAGAAATTCCTTCCACTCTCCCCTTTATAAAGGGATGATGATGTATTCATTCCTATTGATTGCTAGGGGCAGGCTCTACATGGTCTGATTCCTTTGCTATGATAACTGGGGACACTCCATTTGTTGTAGAAAAAGGAAATCGGTAACTACCTGCAAAATGAACAAAACCAAAAAAACTTGACAGCGAATTTTGGCTTCAGGCTTGCAAAGAATTTGCCTTATGGGAATCAGTTACATTTGCGGTGATTCTGACTTTGCAAGTATTGCCTGTTCATCCCTACTGATTACTACATTAGGGTGATTATGGGATAGAATGAGGAGTCCGGCCAGCTTTCTGTCCAGTACAATTAAACTTTGGTCTCAACAAGAAAGAGAACTACAATAACCAGTCTATAAGCCAAGTCATTTCTATGTAATTACTGCAACAAATACAGACTTGTAATGCACAATACACTGTGCTTTTATAATTAAAGCAAACGTACTGTTTTATGCATTAAACCATGGTATGCTGAAGTAGTGGTATGCTGAACTAACTAACTAACATGGTATGCTGAACTAACATGGTAGGCTTTAACCACTTGATGACCCAGCCTTTACCCCCCCTTAAGGACCAGCGCTGTTTTTAGTGATCTGTGCTGGGTGGGCTCTGCAGCCCCCAGCACAGATCAGGTAGCAGGCAGAGAGATTAGATTGCCCCCCCTTTTTTCCCCCCTATGGGGATGATGTGCAGGGGGGGTCTGATCTCTTCTGCCTGCCTGGGTGTTGCGGGGGGGGCACCTCAAAGCCCCCCTCCCCGGCGAAATTCCCTCTCCTCCCTGTCCCCCCTGGCGATCTGGGCTGCACAGGACGCTATCCGTCCTGTGCAGCCAGTGACAGGCTGTCCCCTGTCACATGGCGGCGATCCCCGGCCGCTGATTGGCCGGGGATCGCCGATCTGCCTTACGCCGCTGCTGCGCAGCAGCGCCGTACAATGTAAACAAAGAAGACACACGTCTCCTACGTTTACATTTAGTCTGCGAACCGCAATCAGCGGCTCGCAGGCTATTCACGGAGACCCGCTCCGTGATCTAACAGGAAAAGGCCGCTCGCGCGAGCGGCCTTTCCTGATTAATTAGGGAGGCACCTGGCAACGCAGATCTGCGTCGCTGGCCCTCCAGCTACCACTTTGCCGCCGCACGGTATGAGTGTGCGGTCGGCAAGTGGTTAAATACGCACAAAGGCGCTACACCTGCTATTGCCGAAACTCTGTCTTGTCCCCACGTTTATTGCCTGATGAAGCGGGCTGGGCCTGCGAAACGCGTTGCACTGTTTTTGGGGTACCGTATAATAAATGTATTGATTTATATGAAGACAGGATCTCGTGTCTGCTTTTGGGAGGCAAGCCCACCACTTCCTCCAAGCAATTTTTAAAAATTGTATTGACTTTTATCCTGCTGGCGCCTCTGTTCTACATACAAATACTGACCCACACAGGCACCCTTGCATAGGTGAATAAGCACTACCGCACTTAAGGATGGAGGGGATTTCTCATACTACATGGGAGAAAAGAAGCCTCGATCCCCAGCACAAATATAAACTCTGCTGTGCTCTGCACTTGCTATATGATGGTGACTAATTTTTTTCCTACAAAACGCTCTGCTAAATGTGTGCAGGGTAGAAGGAAGAAGAAGTGAAAAGTTAGGAAACTGTAGAAGCCTTGCTTACAACCTGGTGAGAATTAAAAAGTCATTAGTACCTAAATCATAGGCTCTGATTCATATAGAGTTGTGAGATCTCATGTATGTCATTCTATCATTGTATTGCGTTTCAAGTACTGTTGCTCCGGGGACAAAAATAGAAAATAAAAAAAAGACAAACTCCGGGGGAAAAAAATCACTTTAGTTGTAACTATAATGGAAAGCTATGAAAACTTTTTTTTTCACTTTTCATTGCTGTCTTCTTCCTTCACTGCCGACACCTTGGATCTCTGCAGACCTCCACAGCTTTCCTTAAAATTCTGGTTTTCCCAACACTAGGAAATAACAACTAGCTTAGTGAAGAGCTAACAATTCCAGCTCTGCAAAGCCTTTTATGTATGTCTCTCTACCACAGTTGGAGAGATTTACCCACTTTCCCTCAGGACAGGAAATGAGGGAACTTCTCATAGACAGAAGTGCAAACTGCTATAAGAATATAGAGTTTCTAATCACCCATGTGCCCCCCCCCCCCCCGACACTTTTTTCTAATGAGTGGGAGACAGGGGTGATCCAAGGAGTGGTGCAGCAGCTGGGATCCAGAGCAAGGAGCCGATCCAGCATCAGGGAGAGGGGGGCAGTGCCGGCAGCAGCATGTGCACTGTAGCTTGGCCCCCATTGCATGAGCACCAGGGTATTTCCACAAAGCAGTGTGGTGCCAGAAAATGTAAATTACGTGGTGCAGTGGCAGAGGATGAAGCTGGAGGCGATCAAAGTGTCAGACTTATGGTGGCCATACATGGTACAATTTTTTCATACAATCTTACCATTTCTATGTATTATAAGGGTAAATTAAGTGAATATACTGAAAGGATAATTTATGCAGTTCTCTTATATTACATAGAAATGGGAAGATGACAAAATTGTACCATGTATGGCCACCATTAGTCTGACACTGATCTAAAGAGGCTGACACTGTGCAAGATTTATTCAGCAACATCGCCACCTAGCAGCAGCCAGTTCTCCTATGTCAGAATATGTCCTTTGCTGGAAAAGGCCAATGTCTGACATACTCTGACACAGGATTGGAAAGGGTTCATCTTGATTGTGTAGCCCTAGCCTTAAAGGTTGATATGTCTTACTGATGTTTGTTGGATCAAAGCATTTCTTAGAATGAACTCTGCAAAAATGTACTCTGGAAATCCTTGAATATTTATTTTTAGTTCTTACTAGTAACACATGGTTTTAAATCTATATTACTTGTACCAGAGCTTGTCTAACTAGAGGTACCCCAAGGTGTAAGTCATGTATAACCTGCATAACTGACTGTATACCTACAACAACAGACACCCTATGACAAAAAGAATCTCACATATTGCCATTCAGATAAAAAAAATAAAGTATTCATTCTAATCAGCCTAGAAGCAATAAGTATAAGATCAATAGAAAATTCATACAAATGTAAATTATATATAATGTTCATGGGGCTGTCAAATAACATGCCGTTTACGATTATAGAAAATATTGAGAATAAAAAGACTAAAGAAAAACTAGCATTATGTGCACACAAAGACACAAAAGAACAACATGAAGCAGGAATTAGACAATAGCACTTTGAAAAGGCAATTATAAAACGTAAGATATATAGTATGAAAACAAGATTACATAGGTTTGTAAAACATTTTAGATCCATTGATGTGGTACTGCTGAACTTTCAAAAGCTGGTCTGCTGCTGCAATGTCTAAAAGACTCTGAAGAAGATTATTTCAACGCTTCTCTGCATGGTAAATGAAGTAAAAAAACAAAATGTTTTGTAAGTATTTGGGCAGTGAATGCATTTTTTCACATGTGACTAGCTGTCAAAAAATGCTAAATCGTTTACAACAGTAAAGAACGGGGGAAAAGTATAAACATGTTCTGTTATTTAAGAAGTGCCTATTCTGGTGTCGTAGCAAAAGAGTGCTTTAATTCTGCTCTTTGGAATCGCCAGTGATTCCAAGGGTTTGATTCACTAACTGGCGCTAAGATGGTTAGTTTGCCCTCAGACCTAGTGTGCGCAAACCACAGCGTTAGGTGGTTTGCGCACACACATTGGATACAGCCCCACTCACTGCGCGAGCAGCGCGCATTGCGGGTAATAGTGCGTGGTGCAACGATAACTTCGCACCCGGTGCTACTTGAAAACGGCACATTGGGTGCCCGTTAAGCAGCGCTTTGATGCGCCGCTTTGGGGGCCCCCGATGCGCCATAAGGGGCAGTGGGTGCAACGTTATTGTCGCACCGCGCACTAATATAGGCGCACCCGCGCTGCGCGCACAGTGAGCGGGCTGCGCGCAAAGTAGCTTTGCGCACACTAGCGGCAAAAAACGGCTTTTCACACTGGCGCTAACACTTAGCGCCGGTTAGTGAATCAAGGCCCAAGAGCGCTAGGCTAATAAAATTCAATGGCCGCAAAACCAATAGCCGCAATGACCTTAAAGCAGTGCTGAACTGTATCTCAAAGTGGACCTGAACTCAGAACGTCCTCTCTGCTCTAAAAGATACGCAACAGCATAATAACCTTTAAACAAAAAACATTTCTTTGTTAGAGCTAATACAAATCTTAAAATCAATCGGCACTGTTTCTACTTCCCGATTCATTGAAACAGACATATGTGCTTCAAATTAGCTTATCTGCCCTCTCTGCCGTGGCAGTCATGTGACACAGGGGAGAGATCAAATTACAACAACTAGTGATTAGACGCAAAAGAGGGGGAAATTAAACAGGCTAAACTCTCTAAATACATACAGGGTGCATGTCTATGTTTTCCATCTGTCCTGTGCAAGAGATCAGGTCCACTTTAACCACCTTAGCGGTATGGACGAGCTCAGCTCGTCCATTACCGCCAGAGGGTGCCGCTCAGGCCCTGCTGGGCCGATTTTGATCAAATAAAGAGCAGCACACGCAGCCGGCACTTTGCCAGCCGC
This sequence comes from Hyperolius riggenbachi, assembly GCF_040937935.1. Lineage (NCBI taxonomy): Eukaryota > Metazoa > Chordata > Amphibia > Anura > Hyperoliidae > Hyperolius > Hyperolius riggenbachi. Next base: position 228,684,586 of record NC_090654.1, on the reverse strand, counting down.
GTGTGCTGCCCGATCGCCGCCGCTCTGCGGCGATCCGCCGCGAGTAGCGGCGAAAGAGGGTCCCCCCAGCCGCCTGAGCCCTGCGCAGCCGGAACAAATAGTTCCGGCCAGCGCTAAGGGCTGGATCGGAGGCGGCAGACGTCAGGACGTCGGCTGACGTCCATGACGTCACTCCGCTCGTCGCCATGGCGACGAAGTAAACAAAACACGGAAGGCCGCTCATTGCGGCCTTCCGTGTTACTTTTGGCCGCCGGAGGCGATCAGAAGAACGCCTCCGGAGCGCCATCTAGTGGGCTTTCATGCAGCCAACTTTCAGTTGGCTGCATGAAATAGTTTTTTTTTTATTTAAAAAAAACCCTCATGCAGCTGCCCTGGCGATCTTAATAGAACGCCAGGGTGGTAAGTGCCCTGTGGACTATTTTCTTTTAATCAAATCCAGTTGTTTGACTTTTTTGCTAAACTTTTGGGCTTCAGTGGTGTTTAAATCACACATTGCACTTCATGAAGTGTGGCTAATGTACGGTAATCACAATCAGAGTGTGGCTAATGTAATCACAATCAGAATACGTGATTAGTAAACTCTTTAGGCCAGGGACTGAAAGTATCAAAAGCACTAGATCAGCAGGATAGCCAGGAAGTACACATTGTTTAAAAGGTAGTAAATATGACAGCTTCCATATCCCTCTCACTACAAGGTTACGTTAAAGAGGAACTATCAAAATAGCTGTTATTCTGTAAACCCCAAATACCTATAGAGCTTTAGATAGATGGATTTTTAGAAGTCTCTTATCACAGCCTGTGTGAAAGGAATCCCTTGTGTTTCAGCTTGCTGCTACAAAAGTCAGCGACTGATTGCAGGACTGTACCATGTAGATAGGTGCCACTTCCCTGTCACTATTCACAGAGGAATGATTAACTGTTTATTTCTGCCCTGCTCACACACACTGCTTTCTCACAGATCATATGAGAACAGCTGATTTTTCAGCTACAGAGAAATGATCTGAAAAGAGGAGTCTTACTTTATTCCTGTTTTTTTTTCATTTTGCGGAATGAGCTCTTCCTGGCTGTAATCTCTGTTTACTTTAGAACTGCAGGGACCCAGGCACACAGAGCTGTAGCTGATGAGTTATTTACACACTATTTGATGCTATATCTCTGTTTTCTGGCATTCTGAAGACATTTCAGTCACGATATTACAGCCAGTGAAGATTGCTTCTGTATGCTGGATGTGCTGGACACAGCCCTCCATAGTAATGCCCATAGTAAAAACTGTTTTCTGTGAATGTAATTTTCTTCACATAAAAAATGAAAAGATAAAAAAGCCCTTGTATTGCTAGTAATTACTGAAAATATATGAGGTACTTAGAATTTTAGTTAACTTTGTTAGTAGTCTTTTAAGAAAGCAAACAAAGAGTTTTACATGAAGCCCTACTTAGCTATCCAATCTTTTCTACTTGCACTTCCAAGGAAAGGAAAAACAATGCTTTCTTTGTATTCTACATCAGATTGGTAAGTGTAACTTGGATCTGGCCCTGATCCATTTAGGATATCCCATGTTCTCCAGGGAGAGACCATGGCTGCTGTATTTCAACTTAGCAGCAGTGTCACGCTGCATGCTGGAAGATGCAGTCCTTAGATGCGAGAAATTCTCTGCTACATCTCCCAGCATGCTTTGCGTCAGGCGTGCACGACACAACACTTCTGGGGAGTTGAAAATTCAGCAGATGCTGTCACTCCATGAAGAAGATGGTGGATCCAATATGGATGGAGGACCAGGGGAGCAGCACCCCGTAGGTAAGTAATTCACCAACAGCTCACCACAACTTTTGACCACCCAACTGCGCACTATATTATGAAACTCCCTTATGGGGTGGTTAATTAAAAAAAAAATATTCCAAGTGCTCAATTTCCTTTAAAGGGTTAGAAATATCAGGGAAGGTTAAGGTTGGGATGGGATGAGGGAGGGATAGAGGAAGAGGGACCTTGTGGGTAGAGATGGCCCGAACCTCCTCCCACGAACATTCGGTTCACGCAAACTTTCGCAAACCGCAATAGACTTCAATGGGGAGGCGAACTTTGAAAACTAGAAAAATTTATGCTGGCCACCAGGGCCGGCCCGAGGCAGAGGCTGAAGAGGCTCCAGCTTCAGGGAGCAGTGTAGGAGGGGGCGCACAATTCATTCAGCTGTCATTCCCAATTGTGTTTGAAGCACAAAGAAATAAGAAAAGGACATCAGTGACTGCAAGCCAGATAACTAGAGATTAAAGTGTTGGGGATGTTGGGGGCCCTGGGGCGCCTCTTAGTCTAATAGCAATCATTGTGTGACGGCTGGAGTGGGAGGGATGGAGGGGCGCACTTTGCTGTCTCAGCCTTGGGTGCTGAAGGACCTTGTCCCGGCTCTGCTGGCCACAAAAGTATTGGAAAAGATGTTTCAAGGGGTCTAACACCTGGAGGGGGGCATGGCGGAGTGGGATACACGCCAAAAGTCTGCAGGAAAAATCTGGATTGGACGCAAAGCATTGTTTTAAGGGCAGAAATCACATTGAATGCTAAATTGCAGGCCTAAAGTGCTTAAAACCATCTTGCATGTGTATACATCAATCAGGGAGTGTAATTAGAGTACTGCTTCACAATGACACACCAAACTCACTGTGTAATGCACCGCAAACAACTGTTTGCGTAGTGACAGCCGTGCTGGACTGGTGCGCACCATGGCCAGAGTGCAGGCTGTGGCGGTTTTCAAGCCCATATGGTCGCCGGGCTGTGGTACCTCAATGATAGAACAACAGTGACTGTCCATCTGATCAAATTTGGTCTTTCCACAATGAAGCAACGACCTTATTATCTTTGGTGTGCCACCCCCGAGACACTCATATAGCCGGCGATCATTGCTTCATTGTGATATGCAAGCCCCTTCACCGCGGCAAGGTAATGATCACAAAGGGGAATGGGCACATGTACATGCCTTTTGTTTTGTTGTTGCAGCTGCAGTGCACCCACAAAAATTAGGCAGGCATGTACACGCATGTACATGCACTAGAAAAATTAGTATAGCCTTAAAAAGTCACACGGCATGCAGGCAGAGATGCTGTGTGTGGGGACTGACTTAGTCTTCGGGTGGGCAGTAGCCCTCCGGGATCCATGCCTCATTCATTTTGATAAAGGTGAGGTACTAAACACTTTTGTGACTTAGGCGACTTCTCTTCTCAGTGACAATGCCTCCAGCTGCGCTGTAGGTCTTTTCTGACAGGACGCTTGAAGCAGGGCAAGACAGAAGTTGGATGGCAAATTGGGACAGCTCTGGCCACAGGTCAAGCCTGCGCACCCAGTAGTCCAAGGGTTCATCGCTGCTCACAGTGTCTACATCCACACTTAAAGAGACTCTGAAGCGAGAATAAATCTCGCTTCAGAGCTCATAGTTAGCAGGGGCATGTGTGCCCCTGCTAAAACGCCGCTATCCCGCGGCTAAACGGGGGTCCCTTCACCCCCAAACCCACCCCCGCAAAACTTGGTCGTAGATTTAGTCGTAAAATTTTATCTTCCTGGAGGCAGGGCTAACGGCTGCAGCCCTGCCTCTAGTCGCGTCTATCAGACGCGCATTGCCGCCTCTCCCCCGCCCCTCTCAGTGAAGGAAGACTGAGAGGGGCGGGGGAGAGGCGGAGGTACGCGTCTGATAGACGCACATGAGGCAGGGCTGCGGCGGTTAGCCCTGCCCCAATGCGGAAGCGCTCCCCGGCTGCACGGAGGGGATTTGGGGGTGAAAGGACCCCCGTTAAGCCGCGGGATAGCGGCGTTTTAGCAGGGGCACACATGCCCCTGCTATCTATGAGGTCTGAAGCGAGATTTATTCTCGCTTCAGACTCTCTTCAAGGCCAGGTAGTCAGGTAACTGCCAGTCCAGGCATTGGTGGAGGGTGGATCCGGAAGCACTAAGGTGAGGCGTTGGACTAAAGACTGTCCGCATGTCCGACATCACCATGAGATCGCTGGAGCGTCCTGTCCTTGCCTGCGTGGACATGGGAGAAGGATTACTGGCAGTGGTACCTTTATTGCGTTGTGCTGTGACATCACCCATTGTAAAGCATAGTTGCCAGCTTGTTCTGCATGTGTTCTGCATGTGCTGCATCCTTTCTGCCTTCTGGTGAGTTGGTAACATGTCCGGCACTTTGTGCCTATACCGAGGGTCTGGTAGCGTGGCGATGCAGACGTACTATCCATCTCCTCTTGCTCTTCCTCAGTGAGGTCAGGTAAGTCTTCCTCCTCCCCCCAGCCACGAACAATACTACGGGAACGTCGAGCAGCACAAGCCCCCTGCGACGCCTGGTGCGGTTGTTCTGCAGTCGCCGCTTCCTCCTCCTCCAAAGAAACACCTTCCTCATCATCCGAGTCTGACTCCTCTTCTCCACATGACTCTACCTCCTCCTCCCCTCCTCTGTGCTGCCACAGGTATTGAGGAAACATCTGATTCTGATGTAAATTGCTCCGGTTCCTGCCGTAACTGTTCCTCTTCATGCTCCTCCACAGCTTGATCCACCACTCTATGCACGGCACGCTCCAGGAAGTAAGCGTATGGGATCAAGTCGCTGATGGTGCCTTCACTGCGACTCACCAGGTTGGTCACCTCCTCAAACGGCCGCATGAGCTTGCATGCATTTCGCATCAGTGTCCAGTTTGGGGGCCAGAATATCCCCATCTCCCCAGATTGTGTCCTTCTACTGTAATTGTACAGGTATGGCTTTCTCCTGTTCTAGCAGGCGAGAGAACATGACCAGGGTCGAATTCCAGCGAGTCGGATTATCACATATCAAGCGTCTCACCGGCAAGTTGTTTCTCCGCTGACTGTCCACAAAGCGTGCCATGGCAGTGTAAGACCGCCTGAAAAGCCTACACAACTTCCTGGCCTGCATCAGGACGTCCTCTACGCCTGGGTACTTTGACACAAATCTTTGAATGACTAGACTCAGCACATGTGCCATGCAGGGTACATGTGTCAGCTTTCCCAAATTCAATGCGGAAAGGAGATTGCTGCCATAGTCACACACCACGTTGCCGATCTCCAGCTGGTGCGGGGTCAGCCACTGATCCACCTGTCTGTTAAGAGAAGCCAGGAGAGCTGGTCCAGTGTGACTCTCCGCTTTGAGGCATGACATGTCTAATATGGCGTGACACTGTCGTACCTGGCATGCAGCATAGGCACTGGAGAGATGGGGCTGTGTAGCTGGAGAGGAGATTGCAGCGCCAGTAGAGTTGAAGTGCCACTCAGCCAAGGAGGAGGAGAAGGACGACAGTGAAGAGGATGTAGCAGGAGGAGAAGAGGTGGTAGGAGGCCTGCCTGCAAGCCGTGGAGGTGTCACAAGTTGGTCCGCTGCACAACCACATACTCCCTGCTTGCCATTAGTCACCAGGTTGACCCAATGGGCTATGTAAGTTATGTACCTGCCCTGACCGTGTTTGGCAGACCAGTCATCCATGGTCAGGTGGACCCTTGACCCAACGCTGTGTGCCAGAGATGACACCACTTGCCTCTCAACTTCACGGTACAGTTTGGCTATTGCCTTTTTAGAAAAATAATTGCGCCCTGGTATCTTCCACTGCGGTGTCCCAATGGCCACAAATTTACGGAAGGCCTCAGAGTCCACCAGCTTGTATGGTAACAGCTGGCAAGCTAACAGTTCCGCCACACCAGCTGTCAGACGTCGGGCAAGGGGGTGCCTTGCAGAATTTGGCTTCTTCCGCTCAAAGATTTCCTTCACGGACACCTAGCTGCTGTAGGCAGAGGAGCAGGAACCGCTCAAGGGCAGAGGCGGAGTGGAGGAGGGTGCACTGAAGTGAAAGGTATGCACTGACTTGGCTAATACAATGTGCAGTTAACAGGTATGCATGGAGTGGTATATCACACTGTGTGCACTCACAAAGATAGGTGGGTGCAGTGAACACAACAGGTAGGTATATGTAGTGATGAGGTGGGTGCACTGAACACAACAGGTAGGTATATACAGTGATGGGTATTACAATGTGCACCTGTCACACACAGACAGGTACCGGACAGGCACAGTGACACTGCATGCGCTCAACTACATGTATGTAGGTGGGTGCACTATGAAGAACAGCTAGGTAGGGAAATGCAGTGATGGGTATTACAATGTGCACCTGTCACACACAGACGAAGAAGCCTACAAGAGCCTAACTAATATTTCCCTATGAGAGTCTGCAGCAGCAGCTGCCCCTTCTCTATTTACTGCAGGCACACGAGTGAGTAAAATGGCCGGTGATGCCTGCCTTTCATTAGGGGGGAGTGGCTCCAGGAGGGAGTGTAGCCTGATTGGCTACAATGTGCCTGCTGACTGTGATGTAGAGGGTCAAACTTGACCCTAATGGTGCATTATGGGGGCGAATCGAACTTCCGCAAACGTTTGCGGTTCTCGGCAAACGCGAACCCCCGGAAGTTCGCCGGGAACCGTTCGACGCAAACCGTTCGGGCCATCTCTACTTGCGAGTCTGATAAGTATGTGGTTAAACTAGGTTTATTTGATGGGGAAATTATAGGACTGGTAACTGTGACAATATTCAACTAACGTTGAGGACACCTTAAGGTGTAAAAAGGGCAAACTGTATGTTCAATATACATAGTATGGGTTAATAGTAGCATACTCACAAGATTAGGTCACTAGTATTAGAAATACAGTTAAATGTTGCGCTCACAACCAAAATACCCACTTATTCCACTACAGGTGCTTACCGCTCTTAACAGTTGTCTCTAGAGACAGTAGAGACAACACAAGGGTGGTGTGACCACGGGAAGGTGGTGGTGCAATATTTTTGAATGATACAGTACTGCACTATTACGCTGTTGTTTGCTTTTCTTTGAGGAGTATATTCCTAGCCACCTGAAAGTGAAGAATACAGCTGCTTCTTATTTTCTGTGGACTACATCTCAATATGTATTGGACTCTTTACAACATAATACGTTGGATGGATCCAGAGACTACTGTTAAGAGCGCTAAGCACCTGTAGAGGTTACTACTATTGACAAAAAAAAAACTAAATACTGTAGATCTCTGGTTGAATTTGCTAGTAGGAACAAATATGCTGCTAACAGGGCAATGCAGAGGATTCTCAAGGGGGGGTGCTCATATTTGAAAAAGGGGCCCTAATCGATACATCGTGCTAAATTGTGTATATAATACCCCTTCTCCAGAAAGCACTAGGCAGTCTTACCCCCCCCCCCCCCCCCACCACCACACACACACACACACACACACACACACACACACACACACACACACACACACACACCTTTATAGAAGTATCAGGCAGACTTTGTGTCTTCTTCCAACCAACTTCTTTGGTGCCACCACCCTCAAATCAGCAGTCATAGGTGCGCACTATTAGAGTGGGCACAGTGGAGCCTGATGTAGGCATGGATTCACCTTTCATTACTGGGACCTCTGTCCCTCTAGATCAGCACCCAATCTTCTTTTTAGGCAAAGAAGCAGTGGTTGCCAATATGCAGTGGTTGCTAAGCATTAGTCGATGCAAAACTGCAGTAAGTGCCAAGGTGCAGTGGGTGCCCAGATGCAGTGGGTGGTAAGACGCAAAGGTCCAGTTTTTGCTAAGTTGCAGTGGGTGCCGATGTGCCAAAGTACAGTCCATGTCAAGCTGCTGTGGGTACCAAGGTCCAGTTTGTATTGGGTGTTTATTTGCAGTGGATGCTATGCTGTATTGGGTACTGAATGAGTAGCAGATGGTGATAAACAATAGTGGGTGCCATGTGAGTGCTAATTGGTACAGGGAGTTATGTGAGGGTTGGACATGAGTGAGTAGGGAGTGCCATGTGTGGTCTGGATGTGTGCCATGGGAGAGAACTGAGTCTCATATGAGTTCAGACCAAGGGTGGGTACTGGTTGCTATTTGGGTGCTGGCCATGGATGGGTACTAGGTGCATATAATGGCTTTGGAACTTTGTGCTGTGTGAGTACTGTGCCATGTGGGTGTTGATTATGGGGGTTATAGGGTGTCATGTGGGTCTTAGGTGCAAATACTGAGTGCCAAGTGGGTACTGGGAGCGAGTACATGGTAACATCTGGGTAATGGGTGATGGCTAGTGGGGTATTTGTTGTCATGTGAGTGCTAAAGGCAGAAGCTGGGTGCCATGTGGGTTCTGGGTGCTGGCACAGGGTGTCATGTGCATTCTGGCTGTATGGGTTGGTGTCAAGCATCATGTAGGTGTTGATTGCAGTTACTCAAGCCCTTGTGAGTTCTGGGTGCAAGTACTAGATGTCATATGTGAGTGTTTGGTGTTTGTACTGGGCACCAAGTGGAGGCTTAGTGCAACTGGAACTACTGCAGATGAAACATGTGGGTGTTGGGTGCAGGTACATTGGTGCGAATACTTGGCGCATTGCCTGCACCAGGTGCTAGCTATGGGTGGGCATTGTGTGTCATGTGGATTCTGAGTGCAGGTACTTTGGGTGCTAGTACTGGTTTATGTGAGTTCAGATAATGTGCAAGTACTGTGCCAAGTGGGTGTGAGTACTGGGTGCCAGCTATAGGGTGAATGATGCAAGTACTAAGTGCCATATGGAGGTCAGATATAAGTACTGGGTGAAAGTTGCTTGGTGCAAGTACTGGGTGTGCTTGCTATAGTGGGGGTTACTGGTTGAGTGTAATGTTGGTGCTGAATATTGGTGGGATTGCAGTGGGTGCAGGGAGTGGGAGGTCACTGTGGGTACTGCTATGAATGGCATAGTTGCTGCTAGGGGAGGTAGAGGTCAGTGTGGTTGCTGGGGGAGGTAGAGGTCAGTGTGGGTGCTGGTGGAAGGGTAGGTCACTGTGGGTTCTGTGGAAGGAAGAGGTCAGTATGAGTGCTGGAGAAAGGGGAGGTCACTGTGGGTGCTGGGAGAGGTCATTGCAGTTATTGGAGGAGGGAGTAGTTGTGGATGCTGTGTGTTGGGAGAGATCAGTGTGGGCGCAGCTTTTGGGATGGGAGGTCCCTGTAAGTGCTGCAGGGGACAGGAGGGTAGCCTCTGGGGAAGGGAAAGATCACTGTGGGTGCTGGGGGAAGGATAGGTCAGTGTGGGTGCTGGGGTAGGCAGGTTCACTGCTAGATTTGGGAAAGGAAAGGTGATTGTGGGTGGTAGGTGAAGGGAGAGGTCACTGTGGGAGGGAGAGGTCACTGTGGGTGCTGGTGGAGGGAGAGGTCACTGTGGGTGCTAGGTGGAAGGAGAGGTCACTGTGGGAGGGAGAGGTCACTGTGGGAGGGAGAGGTCACTGTGGGTGCTGGTGGAGGGAGAGGTCACTGTGGGAGGGAGAGGTCACTGTGGGTGCTAGGTGCAGGTAGAGGTCACTGTGGCTGCTAGGTGGAGGGAGAGGTCACTGTGGGTGCTAGGTGCAGGTAGAGGTCACTGTGGGTGCTAGGTGGAGGGAGAGGTCACTGTGGGTGCTAGGTGGAGGGAGAGGTCACTGTGGGTGCTAGGTGCAGGTAGAGGTCACTGTGGGTGCTAGGTGGAGGGAGAGGTCACTGTGGGTGCTAGGTGCAGGTAGAGATCACTGTGGGTGCTAGGTGAATGGAGAGGTCACTGTGGGTGCTAGGTGGAGGGAGAGGTCACTGTGGGTGCTAGGTGGAGGGAGGGGTCACTGTGGGTGCTAGGTGGATGGAGAGGTCACTGTGGGTGCTAGGTGGAGGGAGAGGTCACTGTGGGTGCTAGGTGGAGGGAGAGGTCACTGTGGCTGCTAGGTGGAGGGAGAGGTCACTGTGGGTGCTAGGTGGAGGGAGAGGTCACTGTGGGTGCTAGGTGGAGGGAGAGGTCACTGTGGGTGCTAGGTGGAGGGAGGGGTCACTGTGGGTGCTAGGTGCAGGTAGAGGTCACTGTGGGTGCTAGGTGGAGGGAGAGGTCACTGTGGGTGCTAGGTGCAGGTAGAGGTCACTGTGGGTGCTAGGTGGAGGGAGAGGTCACTGTGGGTGCTAGGTGGAGGGAGAGGTCACTGTGGGTGCTAGGTGGAGGGAGAGGTCACTGTGGGTGCTAGGTGGATGGAGATGTCACTGTGGGTGCTAGGTGGAGGGAGAGGTCACTGTGGGTGCTAGGTGGAGGGAGAGGTCACTGTGGGTGCTAGGTGGAGGGAGAGGTCACTGTGGCTGCTAGGTGGAGGGAGAGGTCACTGTGGCTGCTAGGTGGAGGGAGAGGTCACTGTGGGTGCTAGGTGGAGGGAGAGGTCACTGTGGCTGCTAGGTGGAGGGAGAGGTCACTGTGGGTGCTAGGTGGAGGGAGAGGTCACTGTGGGTGCTAGGTGGAGGGAGAGGTCACTGTGGGTGCTAGGTGGAGGGAGGGGTCACTGTGGGTGCTAGGTGCAGGTAGAGGTCACTGTGGGTGCTAGGTGGAGGGAGAGGTCACTGTGGGTGCTAGGTGCAGGTAGAGGTCACTGTGGGTGCTAGGTGGAGGGAGAGGTCACTGTGGGTGCTAGGTGGAGGGAGAGGTCACTGTGGGTGCTAGGTGGAGGGAGAGGTCACTGTGGGTGCTAGGTGGATGGAGAGGTCACTGTGGGTGCTAGGTGGAGGGAGAGGTCACTGTGGGTGCTAGGTGGAGGGAGAGGTCACTGTGGGTGCTAGGTGGAGGGAGAGGTCACTGTGGCTGCTAGGTGGAGGGAGAGGTCACTGTGGCTGCTAGGTGGAGGGAGAGGTCACTGTGGGTGCTAGGTGGAGGGAGAGGTCACTGTGGGTGCTAGGTGGAGGGAGAGGTCACTGTGGGTGCTAGGTGGAGGGAGGGGTCACTGTGGGTGCTAGGTGCAGGTAGAGGTCACTGTGGGTGCTAGGTGGAGGGAGAGGTCACTGTGGGTGCTAGGTGCAGGTAGAGGTCACTGTGGGTGCTAGGTGGAGGGAGAGGTCACTGTGGGTGCTAGGTGGAGGGAGAGGTCACTGTGGGTGCTAGGTGGAGGGAGAGGTCACTGTGCTAGGTGGAGGGAGAGGTCACTGTGGGTGCTAGGTGGAGGGAGAGGTCACTGTGGGTGCTAGGTGGAGGGAGGGGTCACTGTGGGTCCCACATGGAGGGAGAGGTCACTGTGGGTGCTAGATGGAGGGAAAGGTCACTGTGGGTGCTAGGTGGAGGGAGAGGTCACTGTGGGTGCTAGATGGAGGGAGAGGTCACTGTGGGTGCTAGGTGGAGGGAGAGGTCACTGTGGGTGCTAGGTGGAGGGAGGGGTCACTGTGGGTGCTAGGTGGAGGGAGAGGTCACTGTGGGTGCTAGGTGGATGGAGAGGTCACTGTGGGTGCTAGGTGGATGGAGAGGTCACTGTGGGTGCTAGGTGGATGAAGAGGTCCCTGTGGGTGAGGGAGAAGTCACTATGGGTTCTTGGGGAGGGTAAGGTCAGTATGTCACACTAGGATTCCTATCCAGGCCTCTTCACCTGAAAGTGCCCCAGGTGGAGGCGGAGCTTCTCGCGGGTGGGCGGGGCTTACCGCGGTAGGGGGCGGGGCTTATTTTGCGCAATCAGAGGGGCCTTTTTTGCTGATTTTAAAAAGGGGGGGGGGTGCCTGGGCACCCAGAGCACCCCCCTCTGCACGTGCCTGCTGCTAAAGGTGTTCAATAGACTTAAAAGGTTAAGTTAAGTTAAGCAACATCTTACTTCCAAAAATGACTCAGGCTTATAGGCCACAAAGGTTTATAAAAATAGGGGCGTGACAACACATGCAGAAACTACCAAACCTATAGGAGGTCAACCTGTCTAATGTGAATATAGTGTCAATCTCAGCCTGCAAAAAGAGAACACCTGCTAGAAACAAAACTTATTAAACCATATCCAAAACAAGCAGAAACTACCAAGCATACTATGGAAGGTCAACCTGTCTGATATCAAAATTATGTTGCTCTCAGCCTGCAAAATGAAAACATCTACATGAAAAAAACCAACAAGCAGGAACTACCAAACCTACTTCGGGAGATCCACACAATAGGAAAAATAATATCAATTTCAACCTGCAAAAACAAAAGTTGATCTTGGCCTGCAAAAAGAGAAGTCAATCTCGACCTGCAAATAGAGAAGTCAATTTCAACCTGTAAAATTAGAAAACACGTCTGAAGAAACTCTGGTTGTACTGAAAAGCATCACATCCTATGTGACCTGCTGCTGGACACTAATCTGAAGGACATCTCTCAATCTCTAACCCCTTCTGCTCAAGCACAGGATGGCAGATCCCTGTGCTCTGTCTGGTTGGATATACCTAGAGATCTGTGGTCTGAACTGTTGGTGGCCACCTATGACTTTAATTTTGGCATGATTGTTTGTGGGTCTGGTTTGTGGGTCTGGTATGGACTAGATACATTTTTATTTTATTTTCTGGTGTACAACTTCTATCAGTGAAAAACTTTCTGTTGATTATTCATTTTTGTCCCGCAGTAATTAGGACATACTGTATCTTGTGGAAAAGCATGGATTATGCACATACATACAGTATCTCACAAAAGTGAGTACACCTCTCACATTTTTGTAAATATTTTATTATGTATTGTCATGGGACAACACTGAATATATGACACTTTGCTACAATGTAAAGTAGTCAGTGTACAGCTTTTATAATGTCCCATCAAAATAACTCAACCCACAGCTATCGATGTCTAAACAGCTGGCAACAAAATTGAGTACATCCCTTAGTGAAGAATGTCAAAATTCTGCCCAATTAGACATTTTCTCTCACTGGGGTCATGTTACTCATTAATGTTATAAGGTCTCAGGTGTGAATGGGGAGCAAGTGTGTTAAACATGGCTCCTCATAGCAGAGAACTCTCTGAGGATCTTAAAAAAAATAAATGTTGCGCTACATAAAGATGGCCTAGGCTATAAGAAGATTGCCAACACCCTGAAACTTACCTGCATGCTGGTGGGCAAGACCATACAGCAGTTTAACAAGACACGTTCTATCCAAAACAGGCCTTGCCATGGTTAACCAAAGTTGAGTGCACATCTCAGCATCATATTCAGAGGTTGTGATTTGTAAATAGATGTATGAGTGCTAGCAGCATTGCTGCAGAGGTTGAAGAAGTGGGGGTAAGACTGTCAGTGCTTTTGGGATGAAAGCCTTTTGGGATGCACCCGAGCTCTGCACGGCTACTACTAAGGTTATCTGTTTTATTGACCTGAGGAAGCGGGCTGCGTCCCGTGAAACGTGTTGTCTATAGGATAACCATTATTTTAATAAAGACTCAATTTTCTATCTACGTGAGTCTGCTTTTGGAGCTAAGAGACCTCCTTATTATACCATATATAATTTTTCTACATAATTTTTATGAGTACAACCAATTAGTTGCTGCCACAATATATCCTTTGGCGCCTCCACCGACGTGCTTCACTCTTTTGGGATGAAAGCCATGCAGACCAATTTGATGCAGGGTGCGTCATATGGTCTATATGCCAAACACTGCATCAAATTGGTCTGCATGGCTTTCATCCCAAAAGGAAACCTCTTCTTAAAAGGATGCCCAAGAAAGTCCACAAACAGTTTGCTTGTGACAAGCAGACTAAGGGCTGGTTCAGACGGACGTTTGTAGGCGTCGCGTTCGTTGGCGTTGCGTTCGTGATGCGTTCAGGCTTTCAGCAGCGTTCGCATTGCGTTCGGATGCGGTCGCGTTTTTTCTTCCCCTAGGGGGACATTACCCGTCGCGGTTAGCCGCCCCTGGAAGCAACATGTAGCTTCCAGGGGCTCCTTAAACGCCAGTGAAAATCGGGACCCGAACGCCGCGTTTGTGCAAACGCGCGTAAAAGCTTGGTACAAACGCTCCCATTCACTTGAATGGGAGCGTTTAACGCCAAGCCCCGAACGCTGGCAGTAAACGCTCTGCAAACGTCCGTCTGAACCAGCCCTTATGCTAGATACACACCATACAATTTTGCGTTAGATAGATGGTTCGATAGATAATTTCCGACATGTCCGATCTTATTTTCGATCATTTTCTGGTCGATTTCTTATAGAAGCAAATGGAAATAGATAAGAAAAGATGAGGGAATCAAATTTCTCGGAATTTCGAATCGGAAATCAATCGGATAAAAAATAGATGAAAAAAACCGCATCGTGTGTACCCAGCATAAGAGCATGGATTACTAGAACCATGTCCAGTGGTCTGATTAGACCAAGATAAACTTATCTGGCTCAGAGGGTGTGAAGCATATGTAGTGGCACCCAGGTGAGGAGTACAAAGACATGTGTCTTACCTACAGTCAATTGTGGTGGTGGGGAGTGTCATGGATTGGAGCTGCATGAGTGCTATCATGCTATCAGCATTGGGGAACTACAGTTCATTGAGGGATCCATGAATGCCAACATGTACTGTGGAATACTGAAAATAAGTTCCCTTCCCTTCAGAAACTGGGCCATAAAGCAGTATTCCAACATGGTAATGACCCTAAGCACACCTCCAAGATGACTACGTCCTTCCCAAATAAGCCTGCTAAAGGTGCTGGACTGGTCAAGCATGTCACCAGAACTAAAGCGTATTGAACATATGTGGGGCATCCTCATAAGGAAGATGGAGTGTAAGGCCATTATCACCCATCAGCTTTGTAATGGAGGCCTGGAAGAGGATTCCAATGGAAACCTGTGAATCTTTAGTAAACTCCATGCGAAAGAGAGTTAAGGCAGTGCTGGAAAATAATAGTGGGTGCACAAAATATTGACATATTGGGCACAAATTTTACATTCTTAACTTAAAGGTTTAATTACTTTTGCTATCCCGCGGCTGAACGAGGGTTGTTCCCCCCTTAAATCCTAGGGCAAAAATCCACAACTTTCTTGGTCAAGGATTTTGCTGCTCAGGGAGGCAGAGCTTACCGCTGTAGCTCTGCCTCCATTCGCATCAATTCACCACGGATCTCCGCCTCTCCCCCACCCCTCTCAGTGAAAGAAGACTGAGAGGGGCGGGGAGAGGCAGCGATCAGTGGAGATTGATGCGAGGAGAGGCAAAGCTACTGTAGAAAGCTTTGCCTCCTCCAGGAAATGCTCCCCCGTTTTTGCCCTGGGGATTTGAGGGTGATAAAACCCTCGTTCAGCCAGGGGGCATAGATACTTAACATAAATAAGAGCTAAATAATGATTTTTAACCTCCCTGGCGCTATGATTATTTCCAAATGTGTTGTCCAAAAGTGGTGCAATTTTCCCTCAAGCTTTTATGCTGGGCATACACGGGTCGATCCAGCAGCCGATTAGCTGCCGGATCGACCCCCGCCGCGTCCCCGCTTGTCCGCGTGTATCGATTGCCGCTCCCCTCGCCGGCGCTTCCTTATCAGCGCTCGATTCCCGGCCATTGTCCGCCGGTGGGGATCGAGCAGGCGGGAGTCGAGCGGCTTGATCCGGCCAGCTGAATATTATCAGCTGGCCGGATCAGCTGGTCGATACACGGTACAGAAACGTACCATGTATCCCCAGCATAAGATCCTAAAAAACATACTGCTAGATAGATCTGCAGCAGCCCTGCACATTCCACACCTCCGATGGATCCAGTTCGGGATTATCACTCTGTGCTGAGGCTTTCCGTTCCAAGCCTGTCTCGGGGTTACTGGTACGGAGGTTAAAAAGGCTTCAGAGTCTCTTTAATTAAAAAAAATTCACACAGTTATACAAGCTGACGCTGTACACTTACTACTTTCTATTGTATCAACGTGTCATATATTCAGTGTTGTCCCATGAAAAGATATAAAATATTTACAAAAAATTTGAGCAGTGTACTCACTCTTGTGAGATGCTGTATGTACTAGTGCTGCTGTATATTAATTCTGTATCGCATCTGTCACTTTACTTGTTGTATGTTGGATGTGTGGGTAATTGTTATGCATTGGCCTGAAGAAGTGGTGTTATACAATAAAATGTGCTGTCACATGTCTAATTCAGTAAAATGTTTTGACTCATAAGCCTGAGTAACTTATGGAAGCAACTCGTTGCTTACAGTTCATTTTATGGAAGCAACTTGTTGCTAACAGGCCTTGTTATAGTTTTAACCTTTTTATTCTACTGAGGGCTTCAAACAACATATTACTTATTTAGTCATTGAGAGAATCAAGGTAAAGAATGTCTTTGTTTAAATAACTTTTTCTCCTGTTTTCTCCTAAGACATATTTTCATCTTATTTTCAAAATAATTTTTCAACACATTGCAATTCAAATTGTGCTAAAAAGCAGGTAAAAAGTACTGTCAAAATTATCTACTTGATGGCTTAAAAGTAATTTTATTGACAATGGTCCTTATTCAATTAAAGTTTTCTCCTAGGAGATAATTTAATCTTCTTCTTAAAATAACTTTTTAGCACTCTGCAATTGAAAAAGTACCATAAAGTAGGTGAAAAAATACTGTCAAAATGGTTTGGAGTGTTTTCTTGCTTGCTGGTGCGTTGAAGGCATTTTATTTATAAGGTGGGAAAATATCACTTAGGAGAAAACTTAGGAGAAAAAGGTAACTGAATAGAGACCAAAATGTGAAGTGATTCCCCTAGCCTCCTGTCACTTATGCAATAAAAAGTTATACATTATTATTTTGTTCATGATATATTAGGTACAAAGATCTTTTGTAGCACTTTAAAAAGTGTTTATAAATCATTCTAACAGGACACAAACAACAAGAAAACAAGATAGAGGGTCGAACACTTTTAGCCTTAGTTCGATTTCATAATCAGACCGAATTTAGATTCTGTCTTCATGCTAATAACTCAACTTTTAAAAACATAGTAGGCAAAACAAAAATTCAAAATAAATTGTCTGAAATAAACTAAGGGTTCTGTCTCCATGTTAATAAAGTCAATTTGGCTTTTCAGCAACAGCAGACAAAACAAGTGCTCAAAATAAGTTGTCACTGATTAATTTAAGTTTGACATTACTTTTCTTTCCTTAATCACATTTTTGCTCGCTGGATTCTGGAAGTGTATTATAAAGATAAAGAGGTTCAGGGGCGTAGCAATAGGGTGTGCAGAGGTAGCGACCGCATCGGGGCCCTTGGGCCAGAGGGGCCCCAAAGGGCACTTCCTCAACTCTCTATTGGTCCTGTCTTCATAATAATCACTTCTTTAGATACTTTGAATAGTGGTAATCATTAACAAACTGTTCCCCACCCCCTTCTTGCACCTCTCACACTGTGGTTACCATTGGCAGGTTTTGGTGCACCATATCAATTGTTATGTATGGAGTGCTTGGGGGGCCCCAATGTAAAACTTGCATTGGGGCCCACAGCTCTTTAGCTACGCCACTGAAGAGGTTAATGCAAAAGACGTATTTGGGTCCTTGCTATCTTTTTTTTTTCTTTTTTTTTACCATTTTAATAAAGTCCCTTTTTTCTCAAAATTTGATAAA
Source organism: Hyperolius riggenbachi (assembly GCF_040937935.1). Taxonomy (NCBI): domain Eukaryota; kingdom Metazoa; phylum Chordata; class Amphibia; order Anura; family Hyperoliidae; genus Hyperolius; species Hyperolius riggenbachi. Next base: position 228,667,268 of record NC_090654.1, on the reverse strand, counting down.
AAATAAATAAATAGCTGTTTGCATTAATGTAGCACCTAATTAAGGATATAAAAAAAACACATAGGTATGCATAAATTATTGCATATAGTATTACCAAATGATTTGTGACAGCTTTTCAGCTCTGTCTTAAGGTGCCCATACATGGCCAAATTTGCATTTTTGTTTATTAGATAATTTTGTTTGATTGTTCTGTTAGATCAAAAGAAATATGAAGATTTTTCCAAAATGTCCAATCGGATGTTCATTGAAAAACACGGGACAATTGTTTTGTTTTTCTTGATTGTAAAATAAATAAATAAATAAACCGGAAAATCTTTAGCCCATATGGGCTTGTAATTAGTGATGGACTCAAAACGGAAAAAAATGCACCTTTATTTCTAAAAAAAAATATTTGCGCCATACACATTGTTCTAGGGAAATATTTTAAACATTGCAATAATCGGGACAAATGGGCAAATAAAATGTGTGGATTTTATCCACAGTAGAATGTTTTATTTAAAACTATAATGAATGTAAACTGAGAAATAATGATTTTTTTCCATTTTTTTCTTATTATTCCTGTTAAAATGCATTTAGAATAAAATAATTAATAGCAAAATGTACCACCCAAAGAAAGCCTAATTGGTGGCAAAAAAACCAAGGTATAGATCATTTACTTGTGGTGAGTAGTGATAAAGTTATTGGCGGATGAATGGGAGGAGTGCTGACAGGGGAAAATTGCCTTTGTTCTGAAGGTGAAAACACCTGCGGGCTGAAGTGGTTAAATACCGTGTCAACTATACGTTTGGTATTTGGAAAATAATGATGTGAATCTTTCACTTCATTTCCACTGAAGTGAAATCTCAGTGTTACAGCATACAGTGACATCCTAGAGGACTATGTGCTTCCATCATTGTAGCCTTGTTTTGTTCCAGTGTGACAGTGCCCCTGTCCACAAAGCAAGGGCCATAAAAATGGCTTTGTGAATCAGCTGCCTGTGAAATGAATTGATTGCTCTCTTTGGTGCCCAAACTTCAAACCCAATGGCCACCTCAGAATGAACAGGAACACTAACTGTGGGCGAAGCCGCAAAACCAAATCCTTAAATGCAAATGGCAAGAGCTATAGTAACTAAATAGCAATACAGGGCCTGAGCCCACTAACGCAGTTGTACGCAGTTGTGTCCGCTTCTGTCCGCTTTTCAGCATTTGTAACAATGATGTGTAACTGAAAAGCGGACACAACTGCATACAACTGCGTTAGTGAGCTCAGCCCTAAGAAAACTGCCCAACATTATCATAAATTCTACGTTTTGAGATAAACAGAGACTGCATTCATAACAGTTCATGGGATTAGCTCATAAGGACCATGAAGTTAAACCACATTGCAGTCTACCAAGTTAACAGGTGATAAAGAGGCCCCTACTGCCACTATAGTCTGTAGTGAACCAATAATAAATGGGAGGAACATCTCAAATATGAAGCGTTTAAGTGCAATTTCCACTCACTGCTCCCTTCCTAGGGATGGCCACAAGGCTTTACTAAAGAACCTAAACCTAAAGACCTGATACTGGCTGGCAAGTAGCTCTGTAAAAATTAGTGTACATATACAAATTCCAACACAAGCGGGATTAATGAGCGTGCCCAACAAAAGCCAGAATCCACCTGTTTCAATACTGTTATGATCTCAAGTTTCTTGTTGATCTTCCTACTGAGTTAAAGGAATACTGTAGGGGGGTTGGGGGAAAATGAGTTGAACTTACCTGGGGCTTCTAATGGTCCCCCACAGACATCCTGTGCCCGCGCAGCCACTCACCGATGCTCCGGCCCCACTGAAAACCACTGCGCCTGCGTTGCCATGTCCTCGCTCCCGCTGACGTCACCAGGAGTGTATAGCACAAGCCCAGTATGGTCTATGCCTGCACAGTACGCTCCTGGTGACATCAGCGGGGGCGAAGACACGGCAACGCAGGCACACTGGTTTTCTGACTTTAAAGTCTGAAATTCCAGAAGTGAACGGGAGGCGGGTCCGGAGCATCAGTGAGTGGCTGCGCGGGCACAGGATGTCTGCGGGGGACCATTAGAAGCCCCGGGTAAGTTCAACTCATTTTCCCCCAACCCCCTACAGTATCCCTTTAAGGGCTGCCCAGAGTGCAGAGTCTGAGTGACCATGGGTTGTCACCAGAGTGACCTGCAAGAGTCGATGGACCTATTGCCCACCAGGCTGCACTTCAGGGACAGCTTAACAGTGCTTTGGAGAACAAGTGACACTGCGTTGTGGAGTTCGTAACTGTTAACAACCTGAAGGTCAAGAGCAGGCTGCGATCAAGCGTTATCGGGACACAAGTCAAAGGTCCGGGCAGGCACAGTTCCCAAACCTATAACTGGCATCAGTTTAGGACACGTGCTGATCAACTGTAATCAGATAAACAAGGTCAGGATGTGACTGGGTTCTGCCATATGGTGTAACATGCTGAAAAAGGCTTAAAGGTATATGACCCACACGGCAGGATACCTACACACAGGAAACCAGGCTGTAAGGCAGTAAATATGGCAGTAAGTATAAAAAATACTTCATCAGGTTAACCAGCTTCCTCCATTTAATATGACTTCAGACTCCATAATAGCAATAAGGCTCTATTCACACTATGCTGGAGTGTCAGTGGATTTGTATAGTATAGATAGGATGGTCTGTGGAAGCATCCTTTTCAACTGCTGTAGTTGGGTGCAGATGTTTGCCATCCTATGGTGGACATGCAGAGGACAAGCCCGGATACAGTGGAGAGGGACAGGTGTGAATGGGTCCATGCTTTCTCATAGGAAAGCATGGGGTCTATTCTGCTTACCAGTTAATCTGATCCCATCCACTCTTGGAAGCAATCAGACAGTGGACCTCACGTGAACCAGCCCTTAGAGTATTCAGGCAAGTTACAATCCTTTTTTTTAACTCCCTCTACATATGTGCAAATCCTATGATCAAATATCCATATACACAGTCCATTTATCATATAAAAAAGAGATTTATGCTAATATTAATGAGTACTTTTGCTTTGGATTCAATTGCTGAATTTTTTTTTTTACTTTTTGATTTGTTTTTGTTCAGTCATCTGGGTCTAGTGTGTTGTTCCTTTTTTACTGAAGTAATCTGGATTTGAAAAACAATCCTGTTTATTTGTCATGTGCTTCTCATACTGCAACTAATTCCAGTTGTAAAAAGTTTCCCTCATGATTTTTATAGTTCTCCTTTTGCGCTGCATATTTCTTTTTTCTGTTAGCCACTTTAACCATTAGAAGTTATATTCATCTACAAGGCACAATACATTACTCCCTGCCGGTGACTGCTTTGCCTAAGCAGCATAAATGTGACTATGGCCTATCTTGCACTAATACCAGCATTTGGGTGATGTTACTTCAAAGGATGAGGCTGATCAATGAAAAGGCTTCACACATTCACCACAAATGAAACACCATGCCTTCTAAGAATTGTAATGGCTTTGGATGGACTAAAAACAGCCTTTTCTAAAACTCCATATCTGTATGACCATGTACCAAAGACTTGATCTTACAATATAAAATATACCAAAGTACACAGAATGTAAATTGCAATAGTCTATGCAATGGGATAAGTAATTCTAGTATGTTAAAACAGCTGGCAGGGAGATGACATTTAGTCCTCGTGCAAAGAAGATGAATATACAAACAAGGAACACGGTTTTCATTTCCACACTAGTAGCAAGCAGCAGGCCAGAATCAGTAATGTGCAGAGGATGCAAGCATATCCACCCCAACTCTACCTTCTTCTTCATCATGAGCAGGTCCTGGTAGATTTGGGAACGCAGGAATCGTGCATAACTATCACTCTTCATGAGCTTGTAGATGTGCTCCTACAACAAAACATAAGATATGTTTCTACACACCGTCTGCATTAGAGACAAATTATATACAAAGAGGCAAAGAAGAATTATATATAGGTTTGTTGTAGCTGTGAAAGAGAACAACAACAAAAGAACAGTAGCAAAAAGGAGGAATGCTACAACCACCACTGTTTAGTCCAAGGGAGCAGGAATCACAGATCTCAGGACATGTAGGCAAAAAAAGAGTATTCCGCTGCACCAAGGCTGGGTACTTTATTGGCACATCAGTAAACACATACAAGGCTGACGCGTATCGGAGCTCTGAAAGGCTCCTTAATCATAGCCAGCATACACAAAATCACCACAAGTTTAAGTAGTCGAGTGCCCGCCCACAAGGGGCGTGGCTACCCCTCTTAAAGAGATATAGACAAATTTCACATATAAAAATAAGGCGAAGCCAATATATAAAATCCAGTACATTAAAAAAGCAGAGATGACATGGTTAAGCATCAGAAATGAATATACAGTGAACATGAATTCCTCAAACTGTATAATACACAGTATATGATATATGATATACAGATGGCAGAGAGATAAACAAAGATAAGGACATCATACAACCTATGATGTAAGAACATAACCTCTTTAGGATATGAACATACTATCTTTTTTGAGGTCTGTTCCCCGTTCTTCCTCCTCTCCTTTCCCCCTCCCCCTTTTCCTCTTCCTTTCCACTCTCACTAACGTCCTTATCTTTGTTTATCTCTCTGCCATCTGTATATCATATATCATATACTGTGTATTATACAGTTTGAGGAATTCATGTTCACTGTATATTCATTTCTGATGCTTAACCATGTCATCTCTGGTTTTTTAATGTACTGGATTTTATATATTGGCTTCGCCTTATTTTTATATGTGAAATTTGTCTATGTCTCTTTAAGAGGGGTAGCCACGCCCCTTGTGGGCGGGCACTCGACTACTTAAACTTGTGGTGATTTTGTGTATGCTGGCTATGATTAACCTCCCTGGCGGTTTATTAAAATCCGCCAGGGGGCAGCAAATATGTTTTTTTTTCTTTTTTTTTTCTTTTTCATGTAGTGAGACAATGTCTCGCTACATGATAGCCGCTGCCGAGCGGCATCCCCTCAGCCCCCCCGATCGCCTTCGGCGATCAGAGATCAAGAGATCCCGTTCGAAGAACGGGATCTCTTGGAGGGCTTCCCCTGTCGCCATGGCGTCATCGACGTCGTGACGTCAAAGGGGAATCCGATCCACCCCACGGCGCTGCCTGGCACTGATTGGCCAGGCAGCGCACAGGGTCTGGGGGGGGGGGGCGGCTGCGGCGACGCGTATATCGGCGGGTAGCGGCGGCGATCGGAGGTTACACGCAGCTAGCAAAGTGCTAGCTGCGTGTAACAAAAAAAAATTATGCAAATCGGCCCAGCGGGGCCTGAGCGGTGCCTCCCGGCGGCATAGCCCGAACTCAGTTCGGGCTTACCGCCAGGGAGGTTAAGGAGTCTTTCAGAGCTCCGATACACATCAGCCTTGTATGTGTTTACTGATATGCCAATAAAGTTGAAGAAAAAGTTTTTACCCAGCCTTGGTGCAGCGGAATACTCTTTTTTTGCCAACAACAAAAGAACCCTCAAAAACCCAGAGCACCAAAGTCAGAGCTTGATGTGCATTGTAATGAGCAATATTCAGGCTCCCAGGTCTTAACTATATACAGGTAATGAGCTGAGTTTTGAAACAAACCTCTTTGTAAGCAGCTTGGTGAGAAGGTGACAACAGTTGGTATGATAATTTGCCAATTCAAGAAACACAAAATAATTGTTAATCTCCCTCGGTCTGGGGCTCCATGCAAGGTCCCAACTCATGGAGTAGCAATGATTATGAGAACTGTGATGAAGCAGCACAGAACTATGATTTCTGGGCTACTGAAACCATAGTCACCAAGACAACACTGGTGACACAAATCTCGCAGAGCTGCAAAATTCCCCTCTCTGCTCAAGATAGCACATGTAGAGGCCTTCTGCAGTTTGCCAATGCACATATGAATGAACGACAGGAGAACTGGGTGAAAGTCTTGTGGTCAGATGAGACCAAAATTGAGCTCTTTGGCATCAACTCAACTCGCTGTGTTTTGGTGGAATGCTGCTTGAGACACTAAGAACACTATCCCCACTGTCAAATATGAAGATGGACACATTATACTTATGGGGGTGTTTACTGCTCAATGGACAGCACACCTTCCTTGCAACAAAGGGGCAATGGAAAGGGCCATCTATCATTAAAACTAAGGTGAGCATCTCCTTCCCTCAGCCAGGGCATTGAAAATGAATTTCGGATGGGTATTCTAGCATGACAATGACCCAAAAATGGCAAGGCAACAAAGGAGTGGCTCAAGAAGTAGCACATGGAGGTCCTAGAGTGGCCTAGCTAGTCTCCAGACCTCAATCCTATAGAAAATCTGTGGAGGGAGCTAAAGGTTCAAGTTGACAGGCATTAGCCTCAAAACCTTACTGATTTAGAGATCAGAAAAAAGTTGTGGGCACAAACCCCACATGGGATGTGTGCAAACCTGATGGCCAACTGCATGAAACCCCTGGCCTCTGTGATTGCCAACATCTTTTGATAGGGGATTAAATATTTCATTAATTACAATGCACCTCAAGCTCTGATTTTGGGGCACTGAGTTTTTGAGGTTCATTTTGATGTTAATCTATCTCTCACAGTCACAATGAACCTATTATTACAATTAGACTGGCCACTTCTTGGTCAGAGGGCAAAACAAGCAAAATCAGCAGGGGATCAAACACTTCTTCTTTTAATTGGCCCAATCTCCAGCTGCACATATTTACCACATCATTGGCCACCTCTATTAGGCAGCTAAGAACTGAGAGACTGACAAGTTCTGTTAAGCCTAATCTAGACGGAGCGATCCGGCAGCTCGATTAGCCACCGGCTCGCCTCTTCCACATCCCAGCGTGTACCCACCGCGTCCCCGCTCATCCGCACATGCGTCGGATTCGATACCCGCTCGTCCCCGCCGGCGCCGCTTACCTTCCGCTCGATCCCCTGCTATTGTCCGCTCGCGGGGAATCGAGCAGCGGCGAGATCGGACCTGTCGGATCTTATCAATCGAGCCGCATCAGCGGCTCGATTGATAAGTAACATCGCTCCGTGTGTACCTAGCTTTAACCTTCTAAAAACTCTGAGAAGCATCTTTTGTAGAATTAACTGAATTCAATTATGGAGGTGTTTTGGGGAGTTTAACCAGTTGTGGATCTTGACAAGTAGTTAAGTTGCAGTACTCTCTATATAAACTCTGTCTCAAGAGGTGCATCTTTCTGCCTAAAGCTACAGCTACAGCTGAAGCACAATATTAACTCACTAGTTCTTTAACCCATTGTAAATGACTAGGTCAATGAAAATATTTCTATTTCCCATGGATTCTAATTTAATAATGTTTCAGTAACTTTACTTTGTTCTTAAAGGATTTAATAGGTAGGGTTGCAAATTTTTTTCACCTAATTATTTATTTATTTCTTACATTTGTCCAGGTTTTTTGGATCACTTATTTTTGTCAGAATTTCTCAACTGTTCTTCTTTTTCAACCTTAAGAACTCTTCCTAATTCAGTGAGCCAGCACCTATTCAGTAAGTAGTTCTTGGGCAAGACTCCCTAACATTGGTACTGCCAACTGAGCGTGCACTAGTGGCTGCCTCACAAGCGCTTTGAGTCCGACAGGAGAAAAGCGCTATAGAAATACTGCAATTATTATTATTATTAACTCAATCCCTGCCTAACATTACTGACGGGGAAAGCTGAATAATATATAACAATCATCAGCCTTCCATGACGAGCCATTTCATTAAATGGTGTTCAATAGGATACTACATTTCTCTGCACTCTCAGCACGTCGGTTTGGCTTTCCAGTTGAGACCCTAATGGTTAAGTTAATGTCATGCAAACATTTTAAATGAATGAGATGTTTGGTTTATACCTGATGTAAATGATGTGGAGGTATTTACGCAGTACAGATGAACATATACAAAAAAGTATGAGCATAGATATTGTACAAACCTGTGCATCTTCAAATGTGTACCTCCCTGGATCTTTTACATTTTGGCTTGTCTTTTCAAAACTGTGGGAGTCTAAATTGATGGCACTTTGTGCCCCAGGGGCCAAAAACTCTGCCCATATTTCTTCTACTCTTTTGGGAACTTCTTGCAAAGGTTGCCTCTTCAGATCCTGGACAACCAGCCAAAACCTTAAACAAAATTCAGATTGATAGAAAATGGTTAACAATGCTAAAGCAATTTTTCGTTACCCTAATGTTATACTGAACAGTCTGTCAAATCATTCTCTTCTTATACTGTAATAGACAAGGCTATTGCCACTGAATTTCGTTGCAAGATCTCATGCAGCAATGATGTCCTCTAGTGGACAGATCTTTTCATTGCTGATAATTCTTATCTGTGAGACGTACAGATGCACTTGTATACACATACATAGTGACTTTCAAAATAAAATGTACTTCCGCTTTCATTTAAAAATAGCCAAATCTTTTTATATTGTAAATGTACAAGCACATTTTTAATTTAAACAAACTTAAAAATTACTTTTTGCTCTGCATTTAGTTTTGATTTTGTAGATATTTGAAATAATTTAACCAATGCATTGTTGCAACCACGGCAACAGGAAATAGTTGGGCATTCAGGAGAATTTTAGCAATTATAGTTAAAAGAAGCATGTGTTGGCGTCGAATTTACCAGGTGAACACCGACCTCCAAATTACTTGCTTCGTAGGAGGTTGTCAGTGTCAGATTTCTGATTTACAAGCCAAAGCTGGCCATGACCATACAAATTCAGCTACCGCTTCTTTTAAAGGACTACTCTCTAGAAAAATTGTAAAATTTAAACATATATAATGTATATTTACCCCAGAGTAAAATGAACTATAAAGATTTTTTTCCTATTTTGCTATCACTTACAGTAAAAAGCTAAGAAATGTAATGGAGTTTGGACTAGTCCATCTCCTTATTGTGTAATCTCAGTATTACCTTTATTCTTTACAAATGCACACCCTACGAAGGATTTATAAGATTTCACCCAACTTCCTTACTCATGAGGAGATGGACTAGTCCAAAACCTGTCAGAACTGTCGGACGTTCACTATCTACTGTAAGTAAGAGGAACATAGGAGAAAAGGTAATTTATAGTGCATTCTACTCTGGAAGAAATGTACATGTATTTGTAAGTATTTTATCCTTTACGCAGTTAACTCCAATCACCTTCCCCACTATCTTATGGTTTTTATGTAGTGTTACATTTTAATGGAAAAAACTATCATGCCTCTGTAATATATACAACTGACATATAATGACATGCTTGAGTAGAGTGTTATTTGGTACATTACTAGCAATATAAAACTAATCTCCAGGAAATAGTCAGAATGTGTCAGGAGAAGAAGCAAATCAACTAACCACCTCACTGGTAGTCTTCATCCTTGCAGAATCCTTAATTGTCCCCATGCCAATGACAGCCATTGTCTCTGGTGTAGAGATTGTGATACAGATTACATTCACTGCACTGTAAAGTATTAGAGTAAATGGAGCAGTGTCTTGAAACAGGGTGCAGCTGCAATCTACAAGCTATAGTAGGAGGGGATTGTGACAGAGCCCTGAGGGACCTGCCAGCAAGAAAGGAGAAGAGATCTGCAACCTCATCAGAAGCATGCCCAGGTGTTGCAGGGAGGTCCTACAGACACGTGGAGACCACACACTACTAAGCATTATTTTGTCTTGTTTTAAAGATATTACTTTAAAGTTGGATTAGCCTGAAGTGTTTTTTTTCCACTTTAATTTTGAGCATGACTCCAGACCTCCATGGATTGATAAATTTGATTTCCATTGATCATTTTTTGTGATTTTGTCGTCAGCACATTCAACTATGTAAAGATCAGTAATAAGAATATTTCATTCATTCAGATTTAGGATGTCTTATTTTTGTGTTCCATTTATTTTTTTGAGCAGTGTAGTGCATTACGGTACCATATCTACAACTAAAGAAATAAGAAACCTGTAATGCTGGGCATACACGGCTCGTCTTTGAGCCATTAAGATGGCTCGATAGATAATTTCCGACATATCCGATCTCCGGCCCGATCCTTTCACCGCTCCATTCCGCATTGCAATGAATGGAAAAAGATAAGAAAAACGGGCGGAAGATAAGGGAATTGACTGCGGAATTGAGCAGCGAAATGATCGTGCGGGAGAATCAAGTGCCAAAAACGAGCCGTGTATGCCCAGCATGAAATCTGAAGATCCCTCACCTGAGGTTTTCAGAACTAAATTCTGACTCCAAAAAGCGCAGGAACTGCTCTCGTCCTACTTGGTCCTTAAGAACTTCATCAAGTGAGAAGCCCCATCTTTTCACCCGCTGCTGGGATGGCTCTTTGCTTTATATAGAGACAAAAAACAAAACAGTCATTCAGTGAAAACAACAAAGTGCTCTTACTAAGTTTCTGCCCACAAAAAATATTTTACTCAAAGGAAAATAAATTGGTGACCAAAATAAGTTAGTGAATGGAACACCACAAAGAGATGGACAAGCACCATCAACAATAATACAAAGGCTGATAAATATTAATTAATACAACCAATAGCGTGCAGAAAGGCCAAAATGTATAGTAATCAAAACAGCAGCAGACAGAATTTGGCCCCAAATAAACCGCACCGCAAGGGTATTAGAAATGTAAACAAGCGTTTATTATACCCATATCAAAAATGTAAAAAACATAAAAACAATTGCACAAAATGCAAAAATTATAAACGGTCTAAGTATAGACTATGACAATCAATATATATACAGTATGCAAAATATGCAAAGTCCCCAAATCACTGGAAAGTAGGCGTGTGAACAACAAGTGTCAGTCACTAGTATATAGATCAAGCATGTGTATGTGATCACCTGTCAGGTGTGCCCATAAATAGTGCGCAGTGTGTGATGCGTAATGGGTACGGCGAGGGGCGGAGTCAGGGGTTAGATCAATGTGTGTGGCCACACAGAGGGACTGGTTTCCACATGCACAATGAGGTGAGCGACCATCCCCACCCCTAGAAACGCCCCCTGTAGTCGTAGCCATTAATACAGGGCAAGGACGAGCATGAATTTAAAAAAGGGGATATGGAATAAGGAAATGCAATTAAGGTAACAATAATGGCACGAAGGATGACTACATGATAAAAAAGGAAGAGAATAATCCCCTAATTGCAATTTAATAAACATACTATAAATGAATAGAAATATACATGTGGACAATGAATAAGAAAAATGGACACTCCATTTTTCTTAGTCATTGTCCACATGTATATTTCTATATTTCTTCTGTTTTTAAACTTTTGATATGTATATAATAAAGGCTTGTTTACATCTCTAATACCCTGGTGGTGCGGTTTATTTGGGGCCAAATTCTGTCTGCTGTTGTTTTGATCAAAATAAGTTAGTAATCATGTAAATTTATTTTAAAGGGGCACTAAATAATGCATGCTACTGTAATTAAAACCCATTAAATGTATATGCCTATTTATCCCGGTTATAAAACCGTTTAAATTATGTCCCTATCACAATGTTTGCCGCCAATATTTTAATTGGAAATAAAGGTGCATTTTTTTCAGTTTTGCGTCCATCCCTAATTACAAGCCCATAGTTTATAAAGTAACAGTGTTATACCCTCTTGACATAAATATTTAAAAAGTTCAGTCCCTAAGGTAACTATTTATGTATTTTTTTTAAATTGTAAATTTTTTATTTTTTTTTTATTACAAAAAAAAAAATTGGGGAGTGTGGGAGGTAAGGAGTTAATTTTTTTGTGTAAAACTAGTTTATTTGTGTGTAAAAAATACTTAGGGTGTAGTTTTACTATTTGGCCACAAGATGGCAACAGTAACTTTTTGTTTCATGCGACCTGCAAGCGTCCTTCCGGACGCTTGCAGGAAGTAGAAAGAGGCTGGGAGTTTGTTATTGCTCACAATGATCGCGCTGCTCAGCCGAGCGGCAGTGGATCATTGCGGGGCTTAGATCAACGAACGGGAATGGATTTTCCCGTTTGTTGATCTCTGGGCGAGCGTGCGGCGGCGTGTTTACGAGCGGGAGCGCGGGCAGCGGCGGGAGTGCGCAAAGTACGGATTTCTCTGTCCCTGGGGGTTAAAGGATGGAAAAAGGGACGGAGAAATCCGTACGGGCGGGGGTAAAGTGGTTAAATTTTACATTCTTTTTGCTGTAGTGCCCCTTTAAAGTTAGACATTTTATCCTCATCAGAAAATGACAACCTTGTCCACTGATCTGTTTTAAAAGATTGATAAGTGTGGTTTCAGAGGTACCTTTCACTACTCCAGTGACATCACTATCCTAATAGAGAAGCACTGCACTTCCTTATTAGCACTGCACTGCACTTCCTTATTAGCACTGCACTTCCAACTAGTTATTAGTTGTTGGCCTATGGAAATATTAACCACTTAACGACCGCCTAACGCCGATAGGCGTCGGCGGGTCGTTAGTGGTATAGCATGGATCGATCGAGCGGCCTTTCCATGCCGGTTCACGGAGACTGCCTCCGTGAACAGTGTGCGAGCCGACGATCGTGGCTCGCACGCATAATGTAAACAGGCGGGGAAGGAATCCCCGCTGTTTACATCACACGGCGCTGCTGCGCAGCAGCGCCGTGACGTAGATCGGCGATCCCCGGCCTCTGATTGGCCGGGGATCGCCGGCATCTGATAGGCAGAAGCCTATCCTATCAGGCGCAGGACGGATATCCGTCCTGCGCTGCTCAGAGGTAAAGGGAGAGGGAGGGAAAGCAGGGGAGCCCGGAAAACGCTGCGGAGGGGGGCTTTGAGGAGCCCCCCGCAAATCAGTAGTAGCCGGCGGCGATCAGACCCCCCCTGCAGGACATCCCCCTAGTGGGGAAAAAAGGGGGGAAGTCTGATCGCCCTGAGACATTCCTGATCGGTGCTGCGGGCTGTAGAGCCCACGCAGCACCGATCAGTGCAAAATCCCCTGGTCCTTAAGTGGTTAAAGTGAACCTAAAGTGAGGTACTTGTGTCCCTAAGTACTTCCAAGATGAGTGAAGTTGAGCGCTTCCGTACTGCACATGTGCAAACCTGGACTCACATGTATGCAGTAAGGATGTGCTCGTCTTTAGAAGTATTTGGGGACATGAGTACTTCCAAAAGGCTGCCTGAAGACTACCGGAGCGCTAAGAAATCCATAAAGTTTATGGGGAGGGGACCAGGGGCGCCGCGAGGCATAAAGCGAACCAAGCGGTCGCTTGGGGCCTCACAATCTTAGGGGCCTCGGCGGCTCCGTGACGTCGGCGTGACGTCACTTTTTCCCCGCAGCCCCGCCGGGCTGGCACTGGCAGAGCAGAGCAGGGCTACAGGAAGATGGCCGCCGCCGAAGCCCTGCTCTGGAGACTATGTCTCCAGTACAGGGCTTCGGGTGGCCATCTTCCCGACCCGTAGCCCTGCATGAATCAGCGCGGGAGATTGGAGGAGGAAGCCAGGGAGGGAGCTCCGTGGGAACTGCGCGCCTGAGGAGCCGGCCGGGAGAGGAGACCAGGGAGAGAAGACTTCTGCCAGTGCCAGCCTGCCAGGTGAGTAAATTCTTTTCTTTTTGCAGCCGCAGCCCTAATTGCGAATTTGCGATTGATTTCTGCTGAACTGTGCCCTAATTGCATTTGATATCTGCTGAAAATGTGGCCCTAATTGCGAGTGATTTCTGCTGAACTGTGCCCTAATTGCATTTGATATCTGCTGAAAATGTGGCCCTAATTGCGATTGATTTCTGCTGAACTGTGCCCTAATTGCGTTTGATATCTGCTGAAAATGTGGCCCTAATTGCGATTGATTTCTGCTGAACTGTGCCCTAATTGCGTTTGATATCTGCTGAAAATGTGGCCCTAATTGCGATTGATTTCTGCTGAACTGTGCCCTAAATGCGTTTGATATCTGCTGAAAATGTGGCCCTAATTGCGATTGATTTCTGCTGAACTGTGCCCTAAATGCGTTTGATATCTGCTGAAAATGTGGCCCTAATTGCGATTGATTTCTGCTGAACTGTGCCCTAATTGCGTTTGATATCTGCTGAAAATGTGGCCCTAATTGCGATTGATTTCTGCTGAACTGTGCCCTAAATGCGTTTGATATCTGCTGAAAATGTGGCCCTAATTGCGATTGATTTCTGCTGAACTGTGCCCTAAATGCGTTTGATATCTGCTGAAAATGTGGCCCTAATTGCGATTGATTTCTGCTGAACTGTGCCCTAATTGCGTTTGATATCTGCTGAAAATGTGGCCCTAATTGCGATTGATTTCTGCTGAACTGTGCCCTAATTGCGTTTGATATCTGCTGAAAATGTGGCCCTAATTGCGATTGATTTCTGCTGAACTGTGCCCTAATTGCGTTTGATATCTGCTGAAAATGTGGCCCTAATTGCGATTGATTTCTGCTGAACTGTGCCCTAATTGCGTTTGATATCTGCTGAAAATGTGGCCCTAATTGCGATTGATTTCTGCTGAACTGTGCCCTAAATGCGTTTGATATCTGCTGAAAATGTGGCCCTAATTGCGATTGATTTCTGCTGAACTGTGCCCTAATTGCGTTTGATATCTGCTGAAAATGTGGCCCTAGTTGCGATTGATTTCTGCTGAACTGTGCCCTAATTGCGATTGATTTCTGCTGAACTGTGCCCTAATTGCGTTTGATATCTGCTGAAAATGTGGCCCTAATTGCGTTTGATTTCTGCTGAACTCTGCCCTAATTGCGTTTGATTTCTGCTGAAAATGTGCCCTAATTGCGTTTGATTTCGGCTGAAAATGTGCCCTAATTGCGTTTGATTTCTGCTGAAAATGTGCCCTAATTGCGTTTGATTTCTGCTGAAATGTGGCCCAAATTGCGTTTTTATTTTCTGGTGTCTGGGGTAACTGTTGCTGCATTTATTATTTAATGGTCATAGTTGGCTATATTTGCTGTGCTACGGTTAAGCTTCGCCCATACAATGTCATGGCCGCGCCAATCTTTCGGCGCGCTACGCGCGCCTCAATCACCCCAACATCCATTTTTTCCCCGCAAACAGCCCCGCCCCAATCCGCCCTCCTGCTCCACCCACATGTCATGGCCACGCCCACTTATGCGGGATAGCCACACCCATTTTTCACCACGGCGCGCTTCGCGCGCCGCAGGATAGGGCCTCTTGCTACAGTCCGCTTGGGGCCACAAAAACCTTAGCTGCACCCCTGGAGGGGACGACGGGCAGCACGGAGGAACGGGGAAGCTCTAGACTAGAGAATCCAGAGCCTTCCCTCTTCTTAGGTTGGGATCAAACCTGAGGTGAACTACCACACATCTGGTTTGCTTTAAAGTGACAATGACGCGACCCTCCCCCAACATATGATATAGTGAATTGTATGTGTAGTACGGATAATTAATAGAGCATTAGTAGCAAAGAAAAGAGTCCCATATTTTTATTTTCAGTTATATAGCTGTTTTTCTATAACATTGCATCATTCTCTAATATTTGCATTTTACAAATTTTAACACTTTGTATTTAAATGATGAAGCAGAGCAGAGCTAATGACCCTTTGAACTTCCTGGCAGAAAAACTTTAAACAAACAAGAAACAGTGAGAGAAAGGTTGAGATAAGTGCTTCAGAAAACAGCATTGCTCTCTGACTAAATTAGTCAGAGAGCTCAGTGAAGCTCGTTTGCATAGATAACAACTGAAGTTTCTCAACTCTTCCTGTATTGGATACAATATGAGACTCATATTTGTGCTACTAATGTTCTATTCCTTAGCTGTACTACACATACGGATCATTATCTCATAAGTTTACAGTGGGATGCGAAAGTTTTAGCAGCCTTGTTAATTGTCATGATTTTCCTGTATAAATCATTGGTTGTTACGATAAAAAATGTCAGTGAAATATATCATATAGGAGACTCACGCAGTGATATTTGAGAAGTGAAATGAAGTTTATTGGATTTACAAAAAGTGCACAATAATTGTTTAAATAAAATTAGGCAGGTGCATAAATTTGGGCAATTTGGGTAATTTTCTTGATTACAAAACCTTTAGAACTAATTATTGGAACTCAAATTGGCTTGGTAAGCTCAATGACCCCTGACCTACATACACAGTGGATCCAATTATGAGAAAGAGTATTTAGGGGGTAAATGTAAGTTTTCCTCCTATTTTAATTTTCTCTGAAGAGTAGCAATATGGGGGTCTCAAGACAACTCTCAAATGACCTGAAGACAGAGATTGTTCACCATAATGGTTTAGGGGTAGGATACAGAAAGCTGTCTCAGAGATTTCAGCTGTCTGTTTCCACAGTTAGGAACATATTGAGGAAATGGAAGACCACAAGCTCAGTTCAAGTTAAGACTCGAAGTGGCAGAACAAGAAAAATCTCAGACCGACAGAAGCTACGAATGGTGAGAAAAGTCACAATCAACCCACGGACCAGCACCAAAGACCTACAACATCATCTTGCTGCAGATGGAGTCACTGTGCATCGTTCAACCATTCGGCACACTTTACATAAGGAGATGCTGTATGCGAAAGTGATGCAGAGGAAGCCTTTTCTTCGCCCACAGCACAAACAGGTATGCTAAAGCACATTTGGACAAGCCAGCTTCATTTTGGAATAAGGTGCTGTGGACTGATGAAACTAAAATTGAGTTATTTGGGCATAACAAGGGGCATTATGCATGGAGAAAAAAACCCCACAGCATTCCAAGAAAAACACCTGCTACCTACAGTAAAATATGGTGATGGTTCCATCATGCTGTGGGCTATGTGGCCAATGCAGGGACTGGGAATCTTGTCAGAGTTGAGGGACGCACGGATTCCACTTAGTATCAGCAGATTCTGGAGACCAATGTCCAGGAATCAGTGACAAAGCGGAAGTTGCGCCGGGGCTGGATCTTTCAACAAGACAACGACCCTAAGCACTACTCAAAATTCACTAAGGCATTCATGCAGAGGAACAAGTACAAGGTTCTGGAATGACCATCTCAGTCCCCAGACCGGAATATAATTTCAAATTTGTAGTGTGAGTTGAAGAGAGCTGTCCATGCTCGGAAGCCATCAAACCTGAATGAACTAGAGATGTTTTGTAAAGAGGAATTGTCCAAAATATCTTCAACCAGAATCCAGACTCTCATTGGAACCTACAGGAAGCATTTAGAGGCTGTAATTTCTGCAAAAGGAGGATCTACTAAATATTGATTTCATTTCTTTTTTGTGGTGCCCAAATGTATGCACCTAATTCATTTTATTTAAACAATTATTGCACACTTTCTGTATATCGAATAAACTTAATTTTACTTCTCAAATATCACTGTGTGTCTCCGATATGATATATTTAACTGACATTTTTTATTGTAACAACCAACAATGTACACAGGAAAATCATGACGATTAACAAGGTTGCCCAAACTTTCGCATCCCACTGTATTTTCACTTCAGATTCCCTTTAAATATTCATTATGGTCTTAATTGGATGGATTCACAAAGTAGTGTCATGCTTTAATACATGGATCTATGCATGCTATTTTACACAAATAAAAGTTTATGTGTGGCAGACTTTCTTTCAGTTAAAGGACAACTGTAGTGAGAAGAATATGAAGGCTGCAATATTTATTTTCTTCTAAACAATACCGGTTGCCTGGAAGCCCTGCAGTAGTGTATGAATAACACCAGAAACAAGCATGAAGCTAATCTTGTCAGATCTGACGATAATGTCAGAAACACCTGATCTGCATATGCTAGTTCAGGGTCTATGGCTAAAAGTATTAGAGGCATAGTATCAGCAGGACAGCCAGACAATCTGCAATGTTTAAAAGGAAATAAATATGTCAGCCTCCATATCCCTTTCACTTCAGTTATCCGTGAACTATGCATATACAACACATAAAATAAAGGGTTAGTGAGCAGATAACAGGTGCAATGTTTGTACCTGCATGTGCATTATCAGCTGATATTACATATCTTATATAGTTAACAAACTAAGTTTTGCCTCTTAAAGAGACTCTGTAACAAAATGTTCAGCCTTATTTCTTCTATCCTATAAGTTCCTATACCTGTTCTAATGTGGTCTGTCTTACTGCAGCCTTTCCTAGTTGCACAGTGGCTGTATTATCTCTGTTATATAATCTAACATTCTTTCCTTTTTTCCCCCAACTTTATTTACAAAGTATAAACACATGATGGCCCCGCCCCTCTATGACACACTTCCGCCCGGAAGTACTCTCACATTCCTCATACTAATCCATGCTACTTAATGAACTCAGGTGTCCTCTGGCATTACAGAGGCGCCGAGCTCACTGATATAATACAGATGGTAAGTCTGCCTTCTCCTTATACCCTTGTTTACTTGCTGCCAAAAACACCCCCACCTGTCTTTTTAGCCATTCCAACACCCTCCCTCCTTCCTCCTCCTCTAGACCACGTCAACCCTTTCTCCCAATTTCACCCACTATTCACTGTTGTTCTGCATGATGTCCGCAACAACCGGCAGCAAACCCAGCCAATTTTTACTTTGAGTATTTGCATATTTGTTTGTATTTATCATTGGTCTTACTCTGTTCAGCACAATGCACCTTTAACATTCCCCCTACCCATTCTAAAGCTGTCAAGCATACCTTTGAGACTACTATCAGTTCGAAACTAATATTTATAACCCGCACACAACTTGTCACTAAAATGTAATGCAAAATGTAAATTTACGTATTCATATCAGCACTTTGACGATTTTATGCCTCTGGTTTTCTGTTTGTGTATTTTCTGCAGCTGTGACTCCTACTGTATTTTGCCTGAGGAAGCGGGATGTATGGCCCGTGAAACGCGTTGCATTGTTTTTTGGAGTTCCGAATAAATTGTTGACTGTCTGAATCGCAGTCCTTGCCTGTGTCTGTTTGGAGGAAGTAAGACCACCGCTGCCTCCTCTGTTTAACCAGTTGGTTTTTTAAGTTCATTTAATTACCTTTTATTCTTTTGGCGCCTCTGTATCTTGTACACTGTATTATCTCTGTTATATAATCTAATCTTCTTTCCTCTGGCGGCTTTGTCGGGCTCAGCACTCAGGCAGGAATGTGCTGATCTGCTTGTGATAGGATAGAAGCTATACACACCCTCTTCACGCCCCCTGCAGGCTCTGTGTGAGTCACAGACTGAGCTCCTCTCAGCCTATCACAAGCTGGTTATCAGCCATGTCTTTTGTTTGTGAACACTGCCTAAAACTGGCAATTACAAGCCAGGATCGCAGCAGGTATGCTTTTTATTGTAAGAATTTTAGTGTACAGATTCTCTTTAAGTTTTGAGTGGTAAGACTTTATGAGCATAAACGTTCACTCGTGTAAATTTGCAACAACAGGCATTAGTTGTTTATCAGTGGTGGGAACAACAAACCACATGTGAAAAAATACCCTGAATAGTCAGCTGTATGGATCAATATACTCTTGCTTTGCTTTCCCTATGGGCACTTTGCAAGCTTTCTCTAATTGCCTATTAGGCTGAACTTAAAAAGTTATCTATTTTTATTAAAAGAGCCCCAAGATCTTATAACCTGCAAAAAAGCAAGCAATTCAGATTGTATGTGTTGCTGCCTTTATAACAGCTAATTACTGCTTTTGTCATTCATCCGTTAAACATTACATTATTCAGTGTTCACTCAGTCCAAACTACCAGTGACACAACTGATACTAGAGGAGTTCAGCTAGAATACTGGATGGAAGATCTTTCTACTAAAACATTAAAATGAGAGATGACTGGTTATGTCAAGTTCCACCCAGCCTGTGTACAGCATGCTCATAATGTCATTACGCTTTTCGGTGGAAGGCTCCGCCTTCATGAGATTATCTGATGAAGGCGGGGATCTGCCGAAACACATTACGACGCTATGAACATGTTAAACCCAAGCTCACCCATCTAGCTGGTCCCCTCCACCGTACTTGAGTACTGCTCTGTACCACCCATGCTGCTGGCCATTGCTTCATGGAGGAATTATGGGAACCAGGTGCCAGAGGAGGGAGATCCTTGCCTCTATATATGGCTCATTCTGCTTTATTTATAACAATATGTGCCTTTAGCCTAATTCATACAGATGGGTTGAAAGCAGCTGACCGGCATGGTTACCATTCAGCTGAGAGCAGCCTCCACCTCCTATATTGTACATGTAGCTGGATAAGAGCATTCAGACAGGCAACTCTGTCCAGCAGTTGTAAGGCATTTGTAATTTCCACAGATAAGTTTAGATCAAAATTGTCACATGCAATGTCTGAGCTGACAATTGTTTGACTCCACCAATACAAACTTGAATAAGAGAACATAAGGAATGCCTTGGAAAAGTTTAAGGGCTCTTTCACATCTAACAGCGCATGCAGGAGCCGTTCTCCTGCACGCCTTAAATAGCCTGCGGTGGGTCATTGGGATGCTGCAGTGCGACACAATCAGCGGCGGTAGTTATTTATTCACCCGACGGGAAACCGCCGGATCTCGACAATTAAAAGCTCACGGGTGTGCCGAACCGCAACGTACCGAAACGCAGCGTCGGGTGTGAAAGGTAAAATTAAACACGATGGACTTTCATTTTACCTTGGTTAACGCGAAGTTTCGACTTTGCGGCAAAGCACAGGAAACGGGCTCTAGTGTGAAAGAGCCCTAAGAACACTTGCAAATATGGTGGCAAAGCAGGTCATGAGTATTTAGGTAGGTTGACATTTACTAGAAATAAAATGAAATATAGACCGAAGTCACACAATGGATATATACGCTCTTTAAAACTGCCCAATTACTCCAATAAATAGTGCAGGATATGTCTGTCAGGAATTAGTCATACTATGGTGAACGGTGCATGGATTCCTCAAAATCGCCCAACAATGGCTTGGTGGGTGGATTTACAATCCTATTGGCCAAGAGGTTTTACTTTTTGCCAGTTGGATGACCTAAAGGACTCTTAATCTTAAAGAGAACCCGAGGTGTGTTTAGAGAATGTTATCTACATACAGAGGCTGGATCTGCCTATACAGCCCAGCCTCTGTTGCTATCCCAAACCCCACTAAGGTGCCCCTGCACTCTGCAATCCCTCATAAATCACAGCCATGCTGTGAGGCTGTGTTTACATCTGTAGTGTCAGTCTCAGCTGCTCCCCCGCCTCCTGCATAGCTCCAGTCCCTGCCCCCATCCCTTCCCTCCAATCAGCAGGGAGGGAAGTGATGCAGGCGGGGACTGGAGTTCTGCAGGAGGCGGGGAGAGAGGCAGACTGACACTATAGAGATAAACACAGCCAGCTCTGACAAGCTGTTTGTCAGCAGCGTGGCTGTGATTTATGAGGGATTGCAGAGTGCAGGGGGACCTTAGGGGGTTTTGGGATAGCAACAGAGGCTGGGCTGTATAGGCAGATCCAGCCTCTGTATGCAGATAATATTCTTCAAACCCACCTCGGGTTCTCTTTAAGGTGCCCATCGATGGTGCAATTGCCTCAACGATTGACCACCCAATCCAATTCTTTTGGTTGATTGGAGGTGACAGTTTAGGCCAGCTGGCTGGGAGAAAATTGCTAAGCAATCATTTAATTAAGACTTTGTACCACTGTGTACAAATGGTAAGTTGGTGCAGGAGGTTGGCTGTGGTTGTTGGGAGGCAGTTATTGCACTGCTCCACTGACCTTTATATGAAGTGGCCAAATGTAAAACTATGGTAACACCCACTGGCCTCGCTTTTCTCAGAATGTACAGAACAAGTACAGGAGATATGTGTACACTGTACCTGACTTCTAAATCCCAGAACGTGGAATCATCACTTATCCATGGATTGGAAGGATCAGCCGGAGTGAGGAAAGGATCATACTCTGTATATTGTTCAGAGTAAGCAATAAAGCTGCACAAGAAACAGAGAGTTACAATTCACATTTTAAGAGACCAGAAAGTTATAGCAGTTCACATTATAAGCAATGTCTAACAGCATAAGGACCTTGCAGAGAAGTATGTATGTTTTAACATTGGTTAGTATCTTCATTTTGCAAATATTAACTATTATTACACATTTGACCACAAATACACAGAATCAGGCAAGTGTTTTCAGACAATGTACTAGGCCACTAATCTATCATGTACCCTAATAGAACTTTGTAAATTGGTTTTATTATTAGTATTTATACAGCACCGACATCTTCTGAAGCCCTGTACAGATATTGTGTTACAGAAATACCATCTCCCCTTGAGTGAATGTACATCAGTGTATACTCTATACCTCCCACTAGTGACCTGTGGTTGTGGATTGTCGGCTGCACTCTCTGCTTCCTTCCAAACGCTCTATTTCTACTACTATTTCTTTGTTCCAGATTCTTTCTCCCTGCAGTTTGCAAATGCCTCTAGTGTCCCTCATTCCTCCCAAAGCCATTTCCAATCCATAGGTGGCACACCCCATTCTTGAGTTCAATAACATTCTTCTTTGCTGCCTCAATGGACCATTCTAGAAAAAAAAGTAAGCAGTTAAAATCCCACAGATTTTGGACTAGTCCATTTCCTCCTGGGGGATTCTCAGGGTTTTCTTTGTTTTCAAACGCATTTCCTGTACGGCAGTTGCCAATTCTAACTGCTAAAATAATGTGCAAGTAAGGAGGCTGGTTGGTATCTTACTATTTTGGCAGTTAAATTAATGTTCAGTAAAAACAGAAAACAAAGACAACCTTAAAAATCTCCCATAAGGAGATAGACTAGTCCAAAATCTGCTAGATTTTAACTTCTTACTTTTTTCGCTGGAGTGGTCCTTTATGCTGGCCATACACTAGGTGATTTTACCTGTCAATATATGGCAGATTTGATCACTGTGATCGAATTTGCTAGAAATCACTAACGCAAACATTGCCCAATTTTGGTCTGAAATGGATCGTCAGCCGATCACACAGGAACGGAGAGGAGAGGACACGAGGAAGAGGAAACCCACAGCATGAAGTAAACCACTAAATGTAGAGAACATACGCTAACGGGACACGTGAGAGCTCTGTTGCTGGCTGGGGGTAGCACAGATGGGGGGGGGGGATCTGGGCAGTGAGGCAGGTAGCTCCACAGATTTTTTATCAATCTCATACTGAAATCAATTGAAAATCTGTGTATAGTGTGAGGTCAGGCACACACTGTCCACACTCTTAAAACTCACCTGTCAGCTACTTTGGACATTTTTAAACAATGTCGATCTATCTGAACATTCAGAAAATGAATCTGCAAAAAGAACAATTTAGCGTTAATTGAGGCCAAAACTGACAAACTGAAAAAATAATATTTGATTAGCAAGAGTTATTCATAGTTCTCAGGCATTGCCTGATAATTAGACAATTTCAACCATTTCCCAAACACAGGAATAGAAACTTGAGCCCCTGCATTCTTGCAGCATGAATTTCAGTGTTACATTTCAGGAGAATATGTGCTGACAAAGCACTGCTGAAGGTAGTTCTACCACCAATCTTCGTGATTTTATTAGCATCAGGAGATAACACTTAAATGGAAATTCCATTTTTGTCATAAACATCCATAGGTGCTGCATGCATTTTTTTTTAAATTTAATTTTATTAGAATCATCTTTCTATTTTACTCTGCAGACAACTAAAAAGTTCCAAAACCGACAAATAACTCAAATTGCAATTGAAGTAAATGGGAAGTGCTATTTAAATTAAAAAGCTAGATACTTACCTAAGGCGAGGACAGGCTCTGGGACCTAATGAACCTTCCCTCTCTTCCCCCGGTGCAGCACTGTCCCCGGGAGAAGTATTTGACTAAATTGGTCAAATACTGCTCCTTCCGACAGACGAAGGTGCCTTCGGAAAGTATTCGGGAGCCCGGGTGCTCCATATTGCGCACGCGTGAGCACCCTTCTTTCGCACACTTGCACGTTCGCAGTATGGAGCCACCTGTCTTCGGGAGGACTCGGCTTCCGAAGTCCCCCATGGCAGGGATTCAAACGGGGGATCCTGCGCTGCACCGAAGGCACCAGGAGAGGAGAGGGCAGTCTCATTAGGACCCAGAGCCTTCCCTCTCCTTAGGTAAGTATCTGGCTTTTTATTTTAACCCCCGGTTCCCATTAGCTTTAAGAGCTCACCTCTAGTACACCTGCCCCTTCTCTGGCACTCAGATGAGCTCTGGGTGTCCTGGGATCCTAGCATCACCCGTTAAACTTTCAGAGGCTAATGCTTGAACTTGTAAAATATTTTGGTACTTAAATATTAGCCCGTTGACTTAAAGTGGACCCAAACCAAACATTTTTTTAATTCAAAATATTTAGTTGCACTACTCTGACACATACACAGATAAATAAACACTCCTTCAAGCCTATGAGAATTTTAGTGACTGCTTTTCACCCTTCTCTTTTCATAACTAGGGTTATACAGGTGGCAGCCATTAGCAATTCCTCTATTGCCGGACACCACCTACTCCGCCAGTTTGTCGGATTATGTCCCAGCAGTATGAAAGGAAGGGAGGGGTTTCTCCAATAAATGTAAAATATTTTATAGTTGTCATCATGCAGCTGAAAAAAGGCTGCTATTTACAGTGGGTTGCAAAAGTTTTCGGCCCCCTTGAAGTTTTCCACATTTTGTCACATTACTGCCACTAACATGCATCAATTTTAATGGAATTCCACGTGAAAGACCAATACAAAGTGGTGTACACGTGAGAAGTGGATCGAAAATCATACATCGTTCCAAACATTTTTTACAAATCAATAACTGCAAAGTAAGGTGTGCGTAATTATTCGGCCCCCTGAGTCAATACTTTGTAGAACCACCTTTTGCTGCAATTACAGCTGCCAATCTTTTAGGGTATGTCTCTACCAGCTTTGCACATCTAGAGACTGAAATCCTTGCCCATTCTTCTTTGCAAAACAGCTCCAGCTCAGTCAGATTAGATGGACAGCGTTTGTGAACAGCAGTTTTCAGATCTTGCCACAGATTCTCGATTGGATTTAGATCTGGACTTTGACTGGGTCATTTTAACACATAGATATACTTTGTTTTAAACCATTCCATTGTTGCCCTGGCTTTATGTTTAGGGTCATTGTCCTGCTGGAAGGTGAACCTCCGCCCCAGTCTCAAGTCTTTTGCAGTCTCCTTGAGGTTTTCTTCCAAATTTGCCCTGTATTTGGCTCCATCCATCTTCCCATCAACTCTGACCAGCTTCCCTGTCCCTGCTGAAGAGATGCACCCCCCAAGCATGATGCTGCCACCACCATATTTGACAGTGGGGATGGTGTGTTCAGAGTGATGTGCAGTGTTAGTTTTCTGCCACACATAGCGTTTTGCATTTTGGCCAAAAAATTCCATTTTGGTCTCATCTGACCAGAGCACCTTCTTCCACATGGTTGCTGTATCCCCCACATGGCTTGTGGGAAACGGGACTTCTTATGCTTTCTGTTAACAATGCCTTTCTTCTTGTCACTCTTTCATAAAGGCCAACTTTGTGCAGTGCACGACTAATAGTTGTCCTATGGACAGATTCCCACACCTGAGCTGTAGATCTCTGCAGCTCGTCCAGAGTCACAATGGGCTTCTTGACTGCATTTCTGATCAGCGCTCTCCTTGTTCGGCCTGTGAGTTTAGGTGGATGGCCTTGTCTTGGTAGGTTTACAGTTTGCCATACTCCTTCCATTTCTGAATAATCGCTTGAACAGTGCTCAGTGGGATGTTCAAGGCTTTGGAAATCTTTTTGTAGCCTAAGCCTACTTTAAATTTCTCAATAACTTGATCCCTGACCTGTCTTGTGTGTTCTTTGGACTTCACGGTGTTGTTGCTCCCAATATTCTCTTAGACAACCTCTGAGGCCCTCACAGAGCAGCTGTATTTGTACTGACATTAGATTACACACAGGTGCACTCTATTTAGTCATTAGCACTCATCAGGCAATGTCTATAGGCAACTGACTGCACTCAGATCAAAGGAGGCCGAATAATTATGCACACACCACTTTGCAGTTATTTATTTGTAAAAAATGTTTGGAATCATGTATGATTTTCGTTCCACTTCTCACGTGTACACCACTTTGTGTTGGTCTTTCATGTGGAATTCCAATAAAATTGATTCATGTTTGTGGCAGTAATGTGACAAAATGTGGAAAACTTCAAGGGGGCTGAATACTTTTGCAACCCACTGTATTATTATAATTTAGAGAATACATTTTATTTCTGAAATCTTGTATTTTTAATTTGGGTCCACTTTAACAGATGATCACCTAAAAGCTGCTTTGATGGCAGCTGGGGAGGCTAGAGGAGAGGTCAATGTTAGGCAGAGGAAAGTAGAGGCTAATTCTAGGCAGAGGAGAGAGAGGTTAGCGTTTGGTATCAGAGTGGAGAAGTGTTTGGCATTGGAATGCAGAGGATTGTGTTAGGAATGACCCATGCCGGAGGCCCATGTGAAATTCCCTTTTTCTCCCAAGTTTTCTCCTAGGTGATATTTTCAGAACTGTCAATAAAATGTAATTTAAACCACCTGCAAGCAAAAAAAAAAAAAATACTCAAAATAATTTGAATTGTACATTTTCACCTACTTTTTGGTACTGTTTCCATTGCAAAGTCCTGAAAAGTTATTCAGGATTTAAGATGTACAATGATCTCCTATGAGACAACTCAGGAGAAAAATTAAATTGCATATGGGCCAGAGAGAGAAAATTAGCGTGAGGTATAGAAGAGAGGGGAGGTTAGAGTTAGGCACTGAAGAGGGGAGGTTAGTGTTAGGCACTGAAGAGGGGAGGTTAGTGTTAGGCACTGAAGAGGGGAGGTTAGTGTTAGGTACAGGAAAAGGGGGAGTTAATGTTAAAGCGGACCTGAAATCAGAATGTCCTCTCTGTTCTAAAAGATGCAAAACAGCATAAGAACCTTTAAACAAAAAACATTTCTTTGTTACAGCTGATACAAATCCTAAAATAAATCTGCACAGTTTCTACTTCCTGATTCATGGAAGCAGACATATTGTTTACAGCCTGTGCATTCAAATGGGCTTGTCTGCCTTATCTGCCGTGGCAGTCATGTGACACAAGATTAAGATCAGATTACAATTTGTGATTAGACACCAATGAGGGGGATATAACGTAATGAAGAACAAAGGCGCCAAAAGGATAAAATCAACTATTAAAAAGTTTAAAAATGCTTAGGAGGCAGTGGTGGACTTACCTCCTACAAGCAGACACAAGAAGCTGTGTATTCAAAACAAGTACATTTTTATTGGTACACTCCAAGGGGATATTCGCAATGCGTTTCGCAGGCCTAGACCTGCCTCATCAGGCAATAGATTGTTGGAGTACACAACAGCATTCGGTCCGGGTAACACCTGGCACCTCAAAAAGGCCTGCGAAACGCATTGCGAATATCCCCTTGGAGTGTACCAATAAAAATGTACGTGTTTTGAATACACAGCTTCTTGTGTCTGCTTGTAGGAGATAAGTCTACCACTGCCTCCTAAGCATTTTTAAACTTTTTAATAGTTGATTTTGTTCTTTTGGCGCCTTTGCTCTTCATTTCGTTATATTTGATATCCACCCCTGGTGGAGGGGGATACCCCTTTCTTTTTCCTGTCTACAGAGAGCAACTTCTTAATCCTGAGTGAGGACAGGATAATCTCCTCACCTGCTTATACAGTGGTTGCCTGAAGGTAACCCTGGGTAGTGAGTATAAAAGTTGTACTCGTCTCATAAACTCATTTATCAATACTTACTACACTATATTGGGCTCTCGGTTCTCTCTTTACATATACCAATGAGGGGGAATTAAACAGGCTAAACTCTCTAAATACATACAGGGTGCATTTCTCTATATTTTCCTTCTGTCCTGTGCAAAAGATCAGGTCCACTTTAAGCATTGGAGAGAGAGGGAGTTTAGTGTTAGGCACAGGAGAGGGGTGAGATGGTGTTAGGCACAGGAGAGAAGGAAGTTAGTGTTAGGCATTGTAGAGGAGAGATTAGTGTTAGGAATTGTAGACGAGAGGTTAATGTTAGACATTGGAGAGAGGGGATGTTAGTGCTCTTCTAATAAAGTTCTCTACTTGCTGCCACTAATAGCATATGCTGTTGAATCAGATGTTAGCCAATTAGTTAGAGAGTTAGATAGAGTGGTTAATATGTGAGTACCAACATTGATATTGTTATATTATCATTATATTGGGGCATCAACACTGCTTCTTAATACGCACAGCTGAATAGATTGCAATTTTTTTTCAACAAAAGTGAAATTTCCCTTTGATATTTATTGGAGTGATATTTATTGCCTCCCAGAATTCTGTATGCCACAATCGGCCAAAAGGCACCCCGAATCAGAGCAGGAAAAAATGGTGCAAACTTTCTGGCGCACCATTGACAAGCACGGTAAACGTAATTTACCGATTTGAAGTGCAACATTCTGGCACACGGCCGCTATTCAAGTACAGGGGGGAATTATGGCGCAGGACGCCCTGCCGGTAATTATCTATCAATGCGCCAGAATGTTGCACTTCAAAACGGTAAATTATGTTTACTGTGCTTTTCAATGGTGCGCCAGAAAGTTTCTATTGCTGTATGCTCCATTTTTCCTGCTCCGGTGATGGCGTAGAGACGGGAGGGCTAGTGTTAGGCACTGGGGTGGGTGTAATCCGGGTTAGGCAGTGTGCGTGGAGCTGTTAGGGTGTGAGCAGAGGGTTCAGTGTGAAAGGCAGCAGGGGTTAAATGATACATTATTGGCTCCTGGACGATCGCTTTTCCTCTCCACTAGTTAGTTTGAATGAGCCCGGCAGCCAGCTAATCACCATGCGGCTTTAGTCCCCACATGGTGATTGGCTGGCTGCAGGACTCTTCCAAACTAAACAGGAAGTGGAGAAGAGACGGGATTGTCGGGACCAGGTAATGTATCACAGATGCCAGTAATTACATCTTTTTGCTAAGGTTATTTAACGTTTTAGGACATTTTATAAAACGTTAAATAACCTTAGTAGCAAGATACCATTATCGGCATCACCCGGCGCCTCTTCGTTATGTACGCCCGCAAATACAGAATTCACTGGCCAAAACTGAGAATTCTGATTGATTTATATTTACTTTTCACATGTTAAAACAAATAGGCCTTTATTTGATTCACTTTTTCTCCTAAGTTTTCTCCTAGGTGATATTTTTACACATTATCAATAAAATGCCTTTAATACCACCAGCAAGCAAGAAATGACTTTCACCTGCAGAGTGATGCAGTCATTTTAAACAGAAGCTGAAAAATTATGTCCCTAAGTTTTCTCCAACAAGATAATTTTTCATCTTCTGTTTAAGGGCTGAGACACACCAGAAAAGCTCCCCAAACGCTAGAGGTTTCAAAAGCTCTTCCCAATGTAATGCTATGGTTTTTTTTTAATAAAACCTCATCGCTCCAGTGTGCACAGACAAATAGGATAACATTAGCAGGAGGTTTCAAAAACTCAAAACGCTCAGAAAAACTCCTCTGGTGTGCACCAGGCCTAAAATAACTTTTGCACTATGAAATTGAAAAAGTACCAAAAAGTAGGTAAGGAAAAGTCCTGTCAAAATTATCCTCAGTAAGGCCCAGTGCACACCAAAACCGCTAGCAGATCGTCAAAACGCTAGCGGTTTTGGGAGCAGAGAGCAGATATTTGGCCGGGTGCACACCAAGCGGATTTTGTATGCGATCCGCCGGCCGCATCAGCCAGTGAAAACGCTTGGCTATTGTATTTCAATGTGTGGTGCACACCGGCGGTTTGAGGTTTTTTAGCAAACCGCAAACGCGCAGCAGGAGGCGCGTTTGCGGCTTGGCAAAAACCTCAAACCGCCGGTGTGCACCATCCCATTGCAATACATTAGCCAAGCATTTTTCCAGGCGGATGCGGCCGGCGGATCGCTCCAAAAACCGCTCGGTGTGCACTGGGCCTAATTTCTTGTTTACAAGCGACTTGAAAGACATTTTATTGATAAGGTGTGAAAATATCACATAGGAGAAAAAAATGAATTGGATCGGGTCCATAGTGCCTTTGAGAAGTAAAATCAGAGGTGAAATTAACACGTTTGTACTGATGTCCTTAATGCAAAAGGTTTTTAATACTGCAAACATTTTTTTGATTTTAAAAAAATATAATTTCTTCTTACAAGCAGTGCATAAATCACCACTGATTATCACACCTTACTGAGCCCTTTATTCACAAATAGATCGTACCAGTTATTACCACTCATTATCTGATGTTGCAGCCAAAGGCTTCCAGTTTAATTATTACATAGCAGAAACTTTCCATGGTGGTGAACATGTTCAACCCCAAGGAAAGAGAAAACATTGTTGGGTGTTCTTTGCTGAGATATGCTTGCCCCAGCCATAGCAGTTGGGAAGAACAGAGAGAGTGTAAGTAAGCGGGGAAGAGCCGCCGCCATTAGCCAGCGGTCGGCGGCTCTTCCCGCGTGCAGTGGCCGCTCGCACGGGGAGGCAGCCGCCTCCTCCCAGCGTGAGGCGGCTGTCCCCGTGGAGAGACAGGCTGAACGCGGAAAAGCCGCCGCGTTGGACGCGGCGGCTGGGGCAGGTGTCCCCGCTGCGGAGACACCGCAGAACGGGGCTACTGCAGCTGGGACTCATAGTCCCTCAGGCTTTAGAGTGACGCGCGCGCGCGCACTCAGGAGGTAGATATGCTTGAATGGGTGAGTCAGCTGACCAGGCTGGTCAGCTGACTCTGGCTCCACTCCCCATTGGTCCTGTGTTTGGGGTGGAGCTGGAGAGCAGTATGGGTATATATACTGCTGGCTGTTCATTTCTTGGGTGTCTGGCGTTGCGTTCACATACGTGGGAGCACCCAGATCCGTTAGTCAGATCCGTTAGTGTGCCGGGACCAGCTGGAGCTGTAATCCTACACTAAGCTAGATTTGTTGATAGCTTAAAGTACTAGTTTGATTGTGATTATTTGTTATGACCTTTGCCTGCCTCGACTATCCTTCTGAACCTTGACCTTGTACCTCGTTATCTCTGATACTCCGTTGCTGAACCCAGCCTGTACCTTGACTCCGCCTCTGCATCCTGATTTTGTACTCCGATATTTCTGATACCCCGTTGCCGAACCCTGCCTGTACTTTGACTCCGCCTCTGCCTCTAGATCTTGTACCTTATCTGTCTGTGTGTGTACGACCTGGCTTGTCCGACCTCGAGAACCGACCTCACCATTGGAGGAGGTTCTTCGTTCTGTTAGTAACCCTTCTGCCTGAGGGTGACTTTCAGAAGATACTTCCTGCTAGCAGTCTGACTCCTCCCGTCTTGGAGAGCTCAGGGTTGCGGAAGTAATCTGTACAGTACGTCTTACTGTACTGAGGCCTAGTCCTCTAAGTGTTACTGTTACACCTAACACTACACTCTACTCTGGTGAACAGAGGTTAGCCAGTATATTGGATTATCGGTGATACTGCAGATCACATATAATCTGGTATACGTCTGTATTCCCCGTGACGCTGCAGGTCACCGGTAATCAGACCTCTCTGTGCTTCACCGAGTGTTACAGAGAGAGATCTAGTGAGCTCTAGTTATAAGTATCCCTGTTGCCCTGTGTGAAGGGGGGGGGGGGCACATTCTCCACCCTGCCGATTTCTTGTTTACTGATTGTAAATGTCAAAAAAGAGCTAGTACAAGCTGAACAAATGTACCTGTTTGAGGAAGGCTTTTAGTTTGACCTTAGACTAGACATGCAAGACAGCTGAAAAGCTGTCATGAAACATGCATTATTATCCAGTGCTTTTTTTGTATGTTTTGTCTCATATGTGTATTTTTTTATGTTAAGTGAATCATGAGATAAATTGAACTTTACAGAATACTAAAACAATTAGATAAAACCAGCATTAAAGAGAATCTGTACTCTAAAATTCTTACAATAAAAAGCTTACCATTCTATTCATTATGTTCTCCTGGGCCCCTCTGTGCTGTTTATGCCACTCTCTGCTGCAATCCTGGCTTGTAATTGCCAGTTTTAGGCATTGTTTACAAACAAAAGACATGGCTGCTAACCAGCATGTGATAGGCTGAGAGAAGCTCAGCCTGTGACTCATACAGAGCCTGGAGGGGGCGTGGAGAGGGTGTGTATAGCTTCTTACTATCACAAGCAGAGCAGCACATTCCAGCCTGAGCCGACAAAGCTGACAGTGAAAGAAGATTAGATTATATAACAGAGATAATACAGCCACTGTGCAACTAGGAAAGGCTGCAGTAAGACAGACCACATTAGAACAGGTATAGGAACTTATAGGATAGAAGAAATAAGGCTGAAAATGTTGTTACAGAGTCTCTTTAAAGTTTAGTACTTCAGACCTATAGACCCAACTGCTGCTGCTTCATAGATCAATATATATCACAGTTTGATCACATTTCTGGTACAAGGGACTGGCAGACATGATTTATAATGTTACCTATGTGATCGATAATAAGATTTAAATTTAATGGGCCCCTTTTGGTTTTTTGTCTGTAGATTGGCTTTATCTCCTCTCTTCCATGCAAAGTCAGTCCTGGCTGAAAGAAATGTGTGCACATCCTCAAAAGGTTCATTCTCAGTATGATTACACCCTTTGTCTTTTCTGTATATGTATACCAGGCAGCTGCCCATTCATCACACTTATAAGTGAAATATCTGAAGGAAAAGTAAGTACCATTCCCATGATAGCACCAACCTGTTTTCGCAAGTCATCTTTTGTCGTTTTCCTAATCACATGGGAAGCCATGTGGACGGGGCTCTGTGACTGGGAATCTTCTGATACACCGTATACTGACTAAATAAAAAAAAAAAAAAAAACAATGATCAGGAGGGAGAAAAAGCAATACTGCCTAATGAGGCATTTCATAACACTCTATACAGAATTGTTCTTCACCTATTTCTGGCTTTCATAGCTAAACAATGACTAACATTATTCTCAGGGTTTTCTTTATTTTCAAAAGCACTTAGTGAATGGCAGTTTATCCAATTGCCCAAAAAGTGTGCAGCAAGTAGAGAGGCTGGCCAGCATATTTATATAAATCCTTTCAGGTAGAGTATTTATAAAGAATAAAGGCAATGCTGAGAATCCCCCATGAAGAGATGAACTAGCCCAAAACCTGTTGGTTCTGTCAGATAACTACTACCTACTGTAAGCGACAGCAACATAGGAGAAAAGTAATTTATGGCTCATTTTAATCTGGAAGAAATGTACTTCTTATTTGTATGTTATTACATGCATTTTATATTGTTTTGCAATAGTGGTCCTTTAAGCCAGATGAAGAAAGTGCCGTGACGTTGTGGTCCTATGTATAAAAAATGACTGGGCAATAAGAAAAAATATACCCCTATTCCCAAGACCTGCCAGTACCTAAGTGCTAAGTAATTTTTCTAGCTGCAACTTACATTTTTACAGCTTAAAAATTACCCAGATGGCTGCTCATTTTTTTCTGCTGAATGTTGACTGTAAAATACTGTAAAATACTGCATTCACATGCTGGTGATGTCACATTCCATTTGCCTCTTTACCCAGAGCAATGACTTGAACAGCATATAGCTGTAGAATCATAGGCACAGACACAAAAGTATTTGAGGATACTGAGTACCGTTAGTTTTTTTTTTTTCATTTTCACAGACCAGCCATGGCAGCACTGCTGATCTCAGGAAATTTGTGATGGAATAACAGGTCTACTGAAACACACTGTATAATGCTGTGAACATAAATAATATTTAAAAAACTCACCTTTTTGACCTTTTGGGGATTCTTCATTCGACGGCACTTTCGTATGTCCATTTCAGTTGTGTTCACACATCCAGGCTGAGAAGATAGTTAAAACAAAAAAAATATACAGTGGTAGAAATTTTAGACTGGAATAAACACAGCAGTCTTAAAAGCCTCTATAGTCGCTCTTAAAAGTACACAAGAGTCAAACTGAAACATTTGAAGATATAATATATATATATATATATATATATATATATATATATATATATATATATATATATATATATATATATATATATATACATACACATTTCGCAGGTAAAAGCCCGCTTCCTTAGGTAATATTGGAGTCACTGTCTTGTGGTCCTTTTCACGTTTGGCCCCTCTGTCTCTGTCTACAGAACCACCAAATATGGAAGCACCACGGGACAGTTCGTTGTCCACCCTTGGGGGGTGTTACCCCTTACTTCTATATCTACAGGGAGTGACCTGAGAGGGGTGGGGTCTAATTCTAATCTCCCCACCTGCCTGCACTGTGGTTGTCTTAGGGCAGGTTTCCATTACAAAGTGATGTGAATGCGGCTACGTAGCCGCATCACATCACTTCCACCGCTGGCCACATCACTTCCGCATCTCCCGATGCGGAAGTCAATAGAGGAGATGGGACGCGGCTGCGGGCGGATGCGGCCATACGAAAATCTGCAGCGTGCTGCATATTATCGGATCGCACTGCACCGCTCCGCACAGCATGCACGCAATGGAAATTGTTCCATTGCCGTGCATGTGTTTCAGCACACCCGCGGTGCGATGCAGCTATGTAGCCGCATCGCACCACCCCTAGTGGAAACGGGCCCTTAGTGTTAGCCTACACTTGGGACGAATGGCTACATTGTTGCACTGCATCAAGCAGTTT
Organism: Hyperolius riggenbachi; assembly: GCF_040937935.1. Classification (NCBI taxonomy): domain Eukaryota; kingdom Metazoa; phylum Chordata; class Amphibia; order Anura; family Hyperoliidae; genus Hyperolius; species Hyperolius riggenbachi. Next base: position 228,632,791 of record NC_090654.1, on the reverse strand, counting down.
TGAGTGATATTTTATAGATTGAGTGTCATAGTGCCTAGTTTGCTGCTTTGCACACTGTAGTATAAGAAATGACACTATTGAGTCCCATACAATGAATTTAATAATCCAGGATTATTGGTCCAAAGTGAATCCTTCTTGCCTACTGTAACCCAATTTATCCACTCAAAGCATATATTTAACAAAGGTAGAACAATTTCCCTAGAGAAAATCAACCCTCCTTTTGCCTATGTTTACCACTTCCAGGACCGGGCTAGTTGAAATCTACACCTTGTTTATGTCAGTTTATCCCTGCCATGGCGTAGAATTTAACTTCCACATTTGTGCATACACATTCGGGCTATAAACCAGAAGTACATTTGGCTTAGAAAAGCTTAAATAAATGTTTTGCTCCCATTGTCCTAGAGGGGTACATTAAAGTGAACCTGATAGTGATGTCCAGTTCATGAGTGATTGGTTTATTTGAGCCGTTTTTTTCCTGTGAGAACACGACTCATCACACTGATAACAGACTGGTCCTTAACACAGCCAAAACTGTTGAGGTGATAGTAGACTTCAGGAGGCATGCTCCTGCCCCCCCACCAATCCACATTGATGGCTTTGAAGCTGAGCGAGTGGCCAGCGTTCGCCTCCTGGGCACCACCATCTCAAATGACCTGACCTGGAAGGAAAACACCACCTTAACTCAGAGGAAAGCCCAGCAGAGGCTGTTCTTCCTCCGACAACTGAAGAAGTTCGGCATGGCCCAGGAATTGCTGATGAACTTCTACACTGCCACCATAGAGTCCGTCCTCTGCTCTTCGATCCTTGTATGGTACGCTGGATCGTCCAACAGGGATAGATACAAACTTTAGAGGATCATTAGATCGGCGGAAAGGATCATTGGGAGACCACTCCCCTCACTCGACTGCCTACATATCTCCAGGCTACGCTCCAGAGCACTAAAGATTGCCGGTGACCCCTCACACCCTGGTCACCGCTTTTTCATCCGTCTACCGTCAGGCCGCAGGTACCGAGCCATCTACGCAAAAACTTCGAGGCACAGTAACTCCTTTTTCCCCTCTGCTGTCAACCTCCTGAACTCACTTGACTGAACTAGCGAACATAACTCTATGCTGAATCTGGACACTGACACTGATCACTTTACTGTATTCTATTGCCCATTTTGCACCCCTGTTTTTGTATATAGTATGGACTGTTCTGCACTTTTTGTCTCTGCATGTTTGTCTTTTTGTACTTCCTGTGTTTACTTTGAGCAAGTGTAAGGTGCCAAACCCAATTCCGGGCATGACCCAGTCGTGCTTGGCGAATAAATTTGATTCTGATTCTGATTCTGATTCTGATTCTGAACTGAATCAGTTCAGTGGATGAGACAGGAACTGCAGCTGCACAGCTGAAGGAGAAGGAGCAAGGAGGAGGAATAACAGATGTCTGGGCCAATTAGCAGGGGAGGGGAGTGCCTATCAAGGAGTTACTGCTAGCCACACCCTCCCCAGTGAAATGAATCAAATGATTCGGTTCATGATCCGGTTCTTTTTAATGAATTGAATCAAATGAATCGATTCATTGAAAAGAGCCGGACTGAAGGGAAACAAGTTAGTCATAAAAAGGTATTTTTTAGATAAGATTAAAAAAATAACTCCTAGGAGAAAACTCAGAAGAAAAAGTTAATTAGATAAATAAAGTACTCATCAGTTTTCACAAAATAAAAAACACCTTAAAAGATTCATGAACTTCTGCTTATGAAGCTGTCGAGCTGCACCACATGCAGAGATCTGAGAGACTGTGGTAATACCCTTGCAAATCCACTGCCAGCTTTAGCCACCCCAAATAACATATTTTATTGTATTCGCAATGCCAAAAAGCCCTCAAGAGTGGTCTTCAAGGGATGTCTGAGGAAGCTTTTAAACAATCAAGCGGAATGAAGACTTACCACAGGTCGGTGCACATCCCAGAATCCCCTTTCTTGGCTGTCCAGAATTTTTCTTTCTGTTTTATCCTTTTTCCTGTCGATTCTATGAAAGAAATATGAATTATATGACTTTATATAATACAGTTAGCACTTTATATTTTACAGCAATTATTAGTTTCAAGGGTGTTCATTGAGAAATCAAAGCACAACAGACAAGGTCGACATTGTTAATACATTCCCCCACGCAGGCGGGGCAAAAGTGGTAGTAAAAAATAAGGAAAAAGGAACCTTGTATCAACAATCATTATCATAATTTTATGAATAAAGGGGAAGGGAAAGGAGGGGATAGGGTAGGGAAATGGGAACAACTAAAGAATGTTGACCACTTCTTTCCGATTGAGCCAGGAAGAGCGGGATAAGGGAGAGGTAAGTGAAGTTTGGGTAACAGTTAACCAAACAGGTAATCAGGCATAACAGGGAAATGTGTAAAGAGTGCCTCCAGGTGACAGTGTACAAAATACGTACTGTGGTAATAGCTAGCCAGAGTAAGCCTAAACACTGGCAGAGCACGGGTAAATTTTCTTGGGGGGGGGGGGGCACACAAATAATAAGGCAGAATAATTAAAAAAAACAGAAGAGAAGAAAAAAAATCCCACACACAAAAAAACCCCCCTTCCAAAAAAACCCCACACACGTAAGAAAGCAGCATTCCCCCCGGTGTGGTTGAAAGGGAGATTTGCATCATGGATGTGCAAACAATAAACCTGCAAAAGTTGTGTGATGCTATTGTGCCAATATGGATCAAAATCTCTGAGGAATGTCATGAAGAATTAAGGCAGTCCTGAAGGCAATAAGGGGTCAAACTCAGTACTAGCAAGATGTACCCAATAAGGTGGTCAGCAAAATACCGTATATACTCGAGTATAAGCCGACCCAAGTATAAGCCGACCCCCCAACTTTTACCTAAAAAAAAAAAGGGGGGGGGGGGGGGGAATGCTTGTCCCGAGTATAAGCCGGGGGTAGAGAAAGAGGGGGGATACCCGCAACACAAGCATATAAATAAATAATCCACCAAGTGTGCTAGGGCTCAATATATAGCACAAAGGGAGAGAAAAGAAAGCCCATATATTCAGCACCACTGGGAAGGTACAAAAAAGTTTATTCCATGATTCAAAAAACATTAATGATTGACACAATGAGATTCAACACAATTTAAAACCCAATTAAAACATACGGCAAGAACAAATCACTGCTGCAAAATATCAATCATATATTCATAGGTATATATAAAATAATAGCATCACAAAGATAACAACCATGTAATATCATATTATCATTACTGGTAGCACAGTGGGCATCTAACAAGAGCCCAATGATGCCTATAAACGCGGGTTCAGTAATAAGGTGCAAATAACAATGTATAGAGCAATGTGTGAAAAATAGTCTTGTGCAAATGAGCAAGTAATTAACAGTACATACAACCTAATAGTGCAAAAAACGGCTGTGAGCACACAACAAGAGCAGCCTATAGATAAAGTGCATGAGGAAAAAAATTGGAGGTGCAAACAAAGAAGATACTTATCCCCGGGTGTGATGCAGGCAGCAGAGATGGTAGGTATCCCTCAGGACAATCCCGCTAGCTCCGCGGGCGTCACCCCGCTTTGAAGGAGAAGGACACCGCACTGCATGCACGCCAGAGCGGCGTTTAAATGGAGGCAGCATGAAGGGCGTGTGCGCCAGCCGGGATCACGCCAGCCGGATCTGACGTCACCATAGACAAGAGTGGAGGAGACCGGAAGAAGTTCCACCGTGGCTCTCTTCCTTCTTCCGGTCTCCTCCACTCTTGTCTATGGTAGGCATCATTGGGCTCTTGTTAGATGCCCACTGTGCTACCAGTAATGATAATATGATATTACATGGTTGTTATCTTTGTGATGCTAATATTTTATATATACCTATGAATATATGATTGATATTTTGCAGCAGTGATTTGTTCTTGCCGTATGTTTTAATTGGGTTTTAAATTGTGTTGAATCTCATTGTGTCAATCATTAATGTTTTTGAATCATGGAATAAACTTTTTTGTACCTTCCCAGTCATGCTGAATATATGGGCTATCTTTTCTCTCCCTTTGTAAGCCGGGTGTAGGAAATGCCACAACCACACCACCACTCACATCCATGACCGGCCACAACCATACACAGGAAAAGGAGAACAAAATCATCATCAGATAGCAAGAAATAGGTTTACAGAATGAATGTAAACTTTTTATTGCTAATGACATCCAGAATGGCCCCTCCACTATATGCTGGTGGTATTATGGTGGAGGTGAATCATGCATATATCAGCATGCATGACATATGTGCCCCCTACACCATATGCTGGTGGTATTATGGTGGAGGTGAATCATGTACACATATATCAGCATGCATAACATGTGCCCCCAGTGCCTGCTCGACCCCTGCCTGTGTCCCCTGCCATAAATGGGTAGAGTCATTGTGTTCCTTCAATTTACTACCATCCTAGCACCTACTCCGAGTCTCCGCCTGTGTCCTCCGCCTGAATAATGCTGAATAATGTTGCAGCTATATAGCATAAAGCTAACAAAGAACAGTAGTTCCCTTTAATTACCACACCACTCAAAAGGTCATAATTAAATCATCAACTTTATTCAACAGACATTAAAAACACTTAAAACCAATATGAGCAGCCATGTAATAATACTAGGATTACAATCCATAATTTATGAGTAAATACATCTCCACATCTATTGTGTCATTAAACAGTAATGCACCTATACAGATAAATATGTATACATGTAAACATCCACACTGCTAATCAAGCAACATGAAAGAACATAGGAAGCGAAACAGCATCACAAGGGTGTGAAAAAACATGCTGAAAAGTGAAAAAATGTGATAGAAAAAGGAGACCAGTAACAACTAGCAAAAAGTAAAAGTGCTGCAGTGCATAGAATATCAGCGTAACAACGCTGTAAATAAGGTGCAATTAGCAATGAAAAGTGCTGAGTGCAAAAAAGGAAAAGCAGCGACTAGCGCTGAGAAAAGAACTGACGCTTACCAAAGGATCTGCATGTGGAGAAGAAATGACATGGCATGCCAAACCTGCCTTCGCGATTCGCCGCTTTCCGCAATACAGCGGCTTCCACTGGGCATGATATATAGCATGTCACTGGCTCAATTACCAGCATGCCAGCTGCTGCGGCTACCCCCTGCATCTTTTACTCCCCCCCCCTGCATCTCTTACCTCCCCGCTGGATCGATGTGGTCCGGGCTGGCATAGCGGTGCACGGCATCCATTCACAGGACCACGCTGCCCGAAGGAGTCTCAGCTCTATGGCGTCCTGCAGCGGCGCTCACAGTTAAAGGCGCCACTAGAGGGTGTCATAGACATGAGACTCCTTCAGGCAGCCTGGTCCTGTGAATAAATGCTGTGCACCGGCGCTATGCCAGCCTGGACCACATCGCTCCAGCAAGGGGGGGGGAAAAGACGCGCGGGGGAGCCGCAGCTGCTGACATACTGGTAAATGAGCCATTGACGTGCTATGTTGCCACAACATTATACAGCACATGCTGTATATGGCGGGGGTCGAGCAGGCACTCGGGGACACTTGGGGGGCAGAGGAAGTGACTCGAGTATAAACTGAGACCCCCACTTTTGGGCCACTTTTTTGGACCCAAAATCTCGGCTTATACTCGAGGATATACGGTATATACATTTTCCTGTCATTGTTTTTATTTTGGTTTATGTATTAGCATTAGTGTTGGGCCGAACAGTTCGCCTGGCGAACCTCTCTGGGCCTCTTACTACTTCCGGGTCGCAATGACCCGGAGTAGTACGCCTGCGCTGCCCGGCGGAGCGCGTCCTAGATCGCGCTCCTGTTGCCGGGCACTCTCTGCGCATGAGCGTGACGTCACTCATGACGTCACGCACATGCGCAGAGAGTGCCCGGCAACGGGAGCGCGATCTAGGACGCACTCCCCCGGGCAGCGCAGGCGTACTACTCCGGGTCATTGCGACCCGGAAGTAGTAAGAGGCCCATGGATTTAGAGATGTTCGCCGGCGAACGGTTCGGGAACCGTTCGCCACATCTCTAATTAGCATACCTTATAGTAATCATAAGCCCCTAAAATGCCAAATGCTACAACAATAACCCCAAAGTATCAAACACAGCCACAACCATCAAATAATAAATCAGAAACTATTACCTCCAACATATGAAATACAGAGAAAAGTTACCTCCCACATATGAAATGTATTTATTTATTTGTTGTATTTATAAAGCACCAACATATTACGCAGCGCTGGACATTAGTTTAGGTTACATACAATATTTAGGGGTGACATACAGCAATATGTTGATACCGGAATACAAGAAAAACCAGATCACGCAGCACAGTATGAGTACAAGGTAATGCTTAGTCAGTCACGGGATGGGAGCATGGAGATTAGGCAAGTTAGGTTCACTCAAATGCATAGCATGGGTGCACAGTAATGGAGGTGCATGATCAGGTTGGACACAAAAGGAGGAGGACCCTGCCCAAAGGCTTACAATCTAGAGGGAGAGGTAGGGGCACGAAAGGTAGGAGACCAGAGTTCAGCTGTGGGTTTAGAGCACTTGTAAGGGGTGATAGGCCAGAGTGAAAAGGTGAATTTTGAGGGGAAATGTGGCAAACGTTACCTCCGACACATGCAATACAGCAAACATTACCTACGACACATGAAGTGCAGTAAATGTTACCCCCAACAAATGAAATGCAGCAAACGTTACCTTGGACACATAAAATGCAGCAAATGTTACCTCCAGTACATGAAATGCAGCAAACATTACCTCCAACACATAAAATGCAGATAAACATTGCCTCCCACACATAAAACATGCAAACACTGCCTTTGACACTTGCAATGCAGCAAACATAAGCCCACATAAGAACTGCGTCAAACATGATGCCACAAATGAAACTGCAGTAAACATTACCCCACATATGAAATACAGCAAACAAGATGCCACATATGATAATGCAGCAAACGTGACCCCACATATGAGAATGCAGTAAACATTACCCCACATATAAAATGCAGCAAACATGCTATTACTCCAAAATAGGTAGCCAAAAATGTCCCCCCCACAGTGCCATAGCTACAGACTTCTAGCCCCCCCCCCCCGTGATGTGGAATTTGGAAGCAGGCTCTGTTTCACCTGTGCCAATCCTCAATCATGCTATTGAGCAGCTGTGCATAGCAGCCATGTTTTTGAGCGCTCTTGCACATGTGCGATTACAATTCTTTCCAAAATACAAATATGCATTGTAATGAGCAATTTCACAGCTTTTTAAGAGGGGCAACAGTAGCACGATGGAGTGGAGTCCAAAGGCATTGGGGGAGGTGGGCAAGAAGACTATGGGGTAATGGATGTAAAAATCATGCTTTTCAAAGCTCAGGCCTCCTTTAATAGATAGATGTTCCGCTCACCTAGGCAGTGCTGGAGTGACTGTTTACATGTACGCCACGTCTGGACAGGATGTGTAACACATAGGTAAAGATGTCTCGAACATAGAATTTTCCATTCGCGAACAGCGAACGTAAACAAATGTTCGTGAATACCGGTATGTGAACCCGGCGAACAACCATAGACTTTAATGGGTAGGCAAATTTGAAAACCTACAAAGACTGTTTCTGGCCACAAAAGTGAGGGAAAAGTTGTTTCAAGGGGTCTAACACCTGGACAGGGAAATGCCGGAGGGGGATCCATGCCAAAAGTCCCACCCAAAATTATAGAGTTGACGCAAATTCTGGTTTTAATCACTAACAGGCAGAAATCACATTACATTCCTACAAATAATGCACTGGAGTGGTACTGTGCGTGCAACTTAATTTAGCAACAATAGCAGTAGTGTGCAGTAGTGTGGTACAGCTCTGGGTGTCAGTGGGCTGTGGAGAGTCACACACACAAAAAAAACACTGGAGACCAATGTACTAGCCCTCAAAAGGGATGTTTGGGGTGCTTTCACAGCAAGTGAGAAACAAGAAGCACAGGTAATGCTTTCCCTACCTATCTGCAGCAAGTCTGACCCTGCTCTCACTAACAGGCAGCAGTCAGCAAAGAATGAATCCAATATGGCCACCGCAACTGCTTTTTAATAGGGGGTGGGTGGTCCAGGAGGGGGTGCTAGCTGATTGGCTGCCATGTGTCTGCTGACTATGAGGTAAGGGGTCAAAGTTTGGCTCCATGATGATGTATAGGGAGCGGGTCGAACACGCCATGTGTTCGCAGTTTGCCGAGAACACAAACAGCGAACTGTTTGGGCCATCTCTACACATAGGGCCCCAAAAAACACAATGCTACCTGTTTCTAATTGATATGTGTCTGGGCCCCTGTCTGTGGGGATGGGTGGAGCAGAGCAGATGCAAGCGATTCAAGCAGGAAGAGAGCACCAGTGGGGGCAAGTATTCATGTGAGACACTGCACTGCTAGCTCCCCGGGGTATGGACACACAGCAAACAGATACCATTGTGCTTTGCCGGGGCCCTGTGTGTGACGTGTTTGGTCTTGGGGGAGGAGAGAAAGTGTTCTGGCTGGGGCACTTATGAGTCTCCTTGAGAGAATGGGCCTGGTTGCGAGCATGGGTCTACGTCACTGTCGCCCCAAGTATAGGTGGCCAAAGGGCCCCCCCAGTATAAGGTAGCCAAAGGTGTCCCCTAGTATAGGTACTTCTCTCCCCATACGTAGCCAAAAGGTGCCCCCCAGTATAGGTAATTCCCGCCCAGTTAGCCAAAGGTGTCCCCCAGTATAGGTAGATCCACTCCAGGTAGGTAAAGGGGGCCCAAGTATAGATAGATTTCCCCCCCTCCCAGGTAGCTTAAGGTGTCCCTCGGTATAGGCATTACTCAAAGGCTCAGACTTACAGATGAGTAAAGACCCGAGGGGACCCTGCTGACTACACCCCTGCCTGAGGTGAGTTCTCTGCCCACTGTGCAGACTGCACATTACGCCATTGCTCCAGCCATTTGCAGGCCATAGCTTCACCCTTTCAGACATCGTAGCTCTGGATGTACTAAACTGTAGATTTTGCCATTTATATTGTAGCAATTTCTCCGTTTTTCTTCTTCTCTGTTTTAACAGCAAAATCTTCCACATGCAAACACCAAACCTCAAATCAACTCCAGGCCTTTTATCTGCTAAATTGATAATGACATAACGATGGACTTACCCACACCTGCCCACGAAATAGCCTTTGAGTCAATTGTCTCATTACTTTTAAGCCCCTGAAGTGAAGGGATTGTGTTAAAAAATCTTTTAGTTGCCTCACATTTTATTCAATCGGTCTGTTCATCCCTACTAACTGAAGCTGAAAGTTTGCACTTCAACTGCATCTGAGTTGTTTCATTTAAAGTTAATTCTGGCAATTTACAGAACCCAAATTTGAAAAAAAGTGGTCTCTGGTCCCCTCTGCCTACTGCGCCTTGCACTAAACCTCCCTACCTATGCCAACACTAACCCCCCCCCCCCCCACACACACACACACACACACACACACACACATTTACCTAACATTAACCTCCCCAATACCTACACCTTACACTAACCCTCCCTACCTATGTTTTTCAGACTAAATCCCATCACTTGCACACATTAACCTTTCTATCGGTGTGTGACATCATCTGGAAAGTGGTGAGGCAGTAAAGAATTGCATAGTAATATCTGAGCAACTATAGCAATTAATCTTTGTTTGGATCCATATTCTTTCAGCGTTTAACATTGATAGACCTTGCCAGATCTGTATGTGTGTGAGCTGCTTATTAACCTGCAGTATGTGATGGATATTTTTGCATTCTCTTCTATTCTTTGCCTCAGGACATATTCTTGTCTCCATATAATGAATGCGTGTGGTATGCTTACTGCAGTGGTAACAAACACGTCATGTTTGTCAGGTATCTAAAGACATCGCTTTGGTATAGATTAGCTTTGGTTTCAAGTAAATCTCACAAATATGGCTGGTGTTGTCATTATTAACAGGATAATGCATGCATGTGTCTGCTCCTCCTGTGTTCTGGTAGTTTGATTTGCTGAGCTTGCATTTTCCCATGTAGTTGATTATAGTGTGATTCTAATTTAATTATTTTATTTATTTATTGTATTTATAAAGCGCCACATTTTATGCAGCGCTTTAATAAAACTATTCTCATTTCTACTGCTTTGTTTTTTGCAAGTCATATCAATATTGCTATAGTCAACTAAACTCATTTAGTAGGCCAAACAATCACGGAAAGGTATATGTCAGCTTAATATGGGAGGAATGCAATTGCATCTTGACCGTGGAGATGAAAAAGGGCGCCCCGAAATTTGTGCAACGGAAATAACCATAGAATGTCAGTAAATTTACTGCTATTCTCCTATTTTGCAGTGTTCATTTCGGTAGTAAAATCTCTGTAAACAGTACCAATATTGCACCACTGCTAGACCTAACCCTATTCTTACACAGAGCCATCCCTCTACTGATACCTAACCCTAAACCCCCCCCCCAAATGACACCTAACTTTAACCATCCCCCCAGCCACAAACCTGCTAATAAACAGTATGTGCTGCATAGTAACTAAAAATATCAGGTGCCGCAGAAGTTGGGCACTGCCACAGGCACACATAGAAATGTTGGCTATAGGAGAAAATTTGGCGCTAGATGCGTCCGATAAAATAGCGTTTCTGGAGCCATCTGCTATGCAAACTGAGGCTAAAAATAGTCCAAACATTCACACCTCGAGTGCCCAAATGTCCTGCTTCCTCAAGGAGGACAAAGGCAGACACGGGAGGACACAAGGGGGACAGAGGAGGACACAGGGAGACACAAGAGGTACAAGGGGGTATGAGGTACAAAGGGGGAAAAATCCACAAGATGCCTCTTCACCATGGATGCACCAGGTTTAGTATATATATTTTTCCCCCTGATTTTTGTCCTCTAAACCTAGGTGCGTCTTATGGTCAGGGGCGTCTTATAGTCCGAAAAATACAGTATACAATCCAGCATTGTTCACCTTTGTCAAACACACAACACCCATGTTAATCACGCCATCTGCCACTGGAAAATCCACTTGGCCTGCAATGCTGCCACAAAACACACGATTGGTTCGCACGATGACCAGGGGCCCCTGGTCATCGTGCGAACCAATCGTGTGTTTTTAAACATTTTCTTTCAGCTCTAGGACATGGTGGACAGGTGAGCGGTTAGGGAGGGACCCCTGTGGGAGGGATGCCTGCACGGAGCGGTCCTGCTAGCGACGCAATCTTGCGATGGCGTCCAACTGAAGCCTCCCACCTGAATGCTAATGGCTGCTAGATGTGGTATGGCAGGTAAAGGGTGTATGATAGTGCATCCTGATTGGCTGACGAGCACCTGCTGACCACTTAAATGTAGCTGGATGCATGTACTGCTGTGTTCTATTGCTTGTGTGTGTTGAATTTAGCATTCAGTATGGAGGCAGTGTTGGTGGGTTTTCTGGATGTGAGAGGTCCAGAGCCTGGGAGTGAGAGGTCCAGGCCCACCTGCACTCCCCTCCAGGTATCGCATGTTGGCCTTGGGGCCCCGGCCAGTGAGAGAGGTCTGGGGCCCCTGGTCATCATGCGAACCAATCGTGTGTTTTAAAACGTTTTCTTTCAGCTCTAGGACATGGTGGACAGGTGAGTGGTTAGGGAGGGACCCCTGTGGGAGGGATGCCTGCACGGGGCGGTTCTGCTAGCGAAGCAATCTTGCGATGGCATCCAACTGAAGCCTCCCACCTGAATGCTAATGGCTGCTAGATGTGGTAGGGCAGGTAAAGGGTGTATGATAGTGCATCCTGATTGGCTGACGAGCACCTGCTGACCACTTAAATGTAGCTGGATGCATGTACTGCTGTGTTCTATTGCTTGTGTGTGTTGAATTTAGCATTCAGTATGGAGGCAGTGTTGGTGGGTTTTCTGGATGTGAGAGGTCCAGAGCCTGGGTGTGAGAGGTCCAGGCCCAACTGCACTCCCCTCCAGGTATCGCATGTTGGCCTTGGGGCCACGGCCAGTGAGAGAGGTCCGGGGCCCCTGGTCATCGTGCGAACCAATCGTGTGTTTTTAAACGTTTTCTTTCAGCTCTAGGACATGGTGGACAGGTGAGCGGTTAGGGAGGGACCCCTGTGGGAGGGATGCCTGCACGGGGCGATCCTGCTAGCGACGCAATCTTGCGATGGTGTCCAACTGAAGCCTCCCACCTGAATGCTAATGGCTGCTAGATGTGGTATGGCAGGTAAAGGGTGTATGATAGTGCATCCTGATTGGCTGACGAGCACCTGCTGACCACTTAAATGTAGCTGGATGCATGTACTGCTGTGTTCTATTGCTTGTGTGTGTTAAGTGGAGTGTCAGAATCAGAGCAGGAGGAGGAAGATATGTTACGTTTCCGTGCGGAAGCTGAGGAAGATGAGGTGTTCTGTGTTAAATATTCAACTACATCCTGACAATCTTGGGGGTTGGTGGCACGCGCCTTCTGAACACTGTACTTTGATCCAGGGCCGCATGAAAGCATGACAGCACGACCTCGAACAGACCTGCCGGATGGCCTGCCTCTGCCTATTTTGCCCATATTTGGAGGGGTGAAGTGAAAGGTATGCACTGACTTGATTAATACAATGTGCAGTCACACAGGTGCAGTGAACAGGTGCAGCGACTGACTGGTTTATAACATTGCGTGCGCTCACGTAGGTAGGTAGGTGCACTGAACAGGTGGGTATGCAGTGATTGGTATTACAAATGTGCAGCTGTCCCACACACAGGTACCGTCAACAGGTGCAGTGACACTGCGTGCGGCCGCGTAGGTAGGTAGCTGCACTGAACACAGGTGGGTATGCAGTGATTGGCATTACAAATGTGCAGCTGTCACACACACAGGTAGTCACTGAATGTGCTGGGCCTGGCAGTGGCACAGTAGGAATTACCAAGGGGCCAAGGTCGCACCAGCAGCTGCGACTGACTGACAGGGCTGTATATGCAACACAAGTGTCTGTGACACACACACACACACACACACACACACACACACAAACACACACACACACACACACACACAAACGCACACACACACACACACACACACACACACACACAAACAGATCACAAGAACAACATTAGCTCTCAAAAGAACTGTTGAGGATGAGTGCTTTTTAGCAATAAGGTCAGCAAGAAAGAGCAAGCTAACAAGCTTAGGACAAGAGCCTAACTAAGCTTTCCCTATGTCAGCAGCAAGGTTCTCTCCCTTCTCTAATTACTGCAGCCACACGAGTGAGTGAAAAGGCTGACGCTACCTGCGTTTTATAAGGGGGGGTGGGCTCCAGGAGGGAGTGTAGTCTGACTGGCTACCCTGTGCCTGCTGACTGTGATGTAAAGGGTCAAAGTTGACCCTAATGATGTAGTATAGGGGGCGGGTCGAACTCATGGGTCACTGCGAATGCGAACCACCGAAGTTCGCGTGAATAAGTTCGCGGGTGAACCCGCTGCAATTGAACACTCAATATGTAAAGCCCCATAGGAAAATCATCGTAATGCTTTGCAATGCAGGGATTTTGTCCTCTGCAATGTAACGGGCTTGGTGTGGAAGGGCCCTAAGTGACTAACCGATCATGAAACATTTTAAAATTTAACATACGCCTAGACACTTACACAAAATAATAATATTTCATAGTTTTTCCTGCTAGTTAACCCTTAGGCCGTTTTTAAACCTGGCATTTGCATTTGATGTGTGTTGCCCTGCCCCATCGCATTACAATGCACCACATGTCAATCATATGATCCTACGGCAAAGTGCGCCGACAGGGTCATATGCAGAGCGCCGGCCAACTCTCCCCCCTGGCCGCCCCTTGCCCAGTGATGTACTCCATGCTGGACAGGAAGTCTGTCACTTGGATTTCTGGGTTTTCCTGTCGTATTCTACGCATGCTCAACGCACAGTCGTCGCCAACATGTTTAAAATTCCTGCAACGCCATGGAAGTCAGACGGTAATGGGCTATTGACTTTGCCATAGCTGTTGTGCAGGGGCGGACTGGCCAGGGGGGAAGGGGGGCAATCTGAATGAATTTCTGTATTGCTATTGCCAAGCCTTGAAATATTGATTATCAGATAAAAATAAACAAGGCTATGGAAAATCATGCCACGCATATGAACTCACTTGACTTGTGCCTCTGCTTGCATAAAGATGAATTCCCATTTTCTTGCAAAAGCTCGCTGCAGTCTTGCTAAATTTTCCTGACAAAGGTTAAACAAGGATAAAGAAAATATATTTAGTTTGTAAATAATACATCATTTAGTAGTTCTGTGAATGCATTGTTTTACTAATGCAAAATCATTACAAAAGATCTTCAGCCATTTGTAGATATTACATTGCTCGGGCATCATTTCTGGCGACTCAAATCAAATGACAATCATCTACTTAAAGCCCATTTCAAGTACAAAAAAAAAGTCATTTTAGATTTGGGAAAATTATACCAAGAGTTTTCATTGCGGCGCACCATTTTATGTCCCCAAGAGGTTTTTTATTTTACAGACACAAAGGGGTCGATTCAGTAAATGGTGCTAAGTGTTAGCACGCCTACTTAGCACGCCTCTTCACGCCTAAACCAGCTGTTCGCGCATTAAAACGCGTGCGAAACGCATCGCGCGCAAAGTCCGTTGCGCACCAAACGGTCGCACCTAATGGCCCTATAACGTCGCATTGGATGCGACCTTAACGTCGCATCCAATGCGATGTTAAAGTCGCATACAATGCAATATTATAGGGCCATTAGGTGCGAAAATTCTTTGCGCCCGGACTGATTTGGAAAATGGTGCTAACCTAGTTAGCACCCTAGTTAACACGCCCAAAGTGTTTAGGCGTGCTAACTGGGTTAGCAGTGTTTACTGAATCGAGCCCAAAGCTTCATGTAGTGGTCCCCAGAACAGGAAGTGGTGCTGTGTAGTACAAGAAGTACAGGAATTGTAGTGCTCCGCAGTGAAGGAAAATGTTTTTGTTTTGGGCTAACTGTTGCCCAAAACAAAAACTTTTTCTTTCAAATATTACTATGCACAGTTACTAGGGAAATAATGTTAATATTTTGACATCCAATTCACCTTTGTAGAATAAAGATAAACAAACACACTACTCAGTTCACATGTATACATTACAACAGTTTCTGGCCCTTTCACACTGAGCAAGATACACTTCAATGACATTGCAGCGCAAAGTAGCTGAAAGGTTGCATCGGGCAACAGCTTTGTGGTGCATCCAAACAGTGAGGAATACAGTACAATGAAAGTATGCTTCACTGCCACTGTATTTGAACGTGTTACTTGGTTAACACACAGCATACTGTGTTGGAACCTGCCGTACTGCAATCAGTGTGAAAGCCTCATAGAGATGGGGTGACATGTAATGATATTGTCTGTAGCAACGCAATGCAGTGGACACAGTGTGAAAGGACCCTTCAACTTCTTAGTGCTAGTCTAGTTCCCAGGACTCAACAGGAAACCTCATAGGGAACAATTCTCCAATTACAGTACAAAGAGTTGTGATTGGCCGAATAGAGTGGGCGTAGTTTACTACAACCTATCTGAAACCTAGCAATTCGAGAGGGTGCTGTCTACCCAATCATGTTAGCAGTATTTCCCTATAAGGTTTCCTGCTGGGTCCTCTAAAGTAGATTAGCACCAACTTCTTAACCTTACTTTTCTTGGTTTATGTGCAGCCAGAGCTGTGATACGGATTTTCAGAATTTGACAATTACTTCAGGTATATAGGACAAACTGCAATGTTCCCTGTCCTCTGCAGCTAATTACTCATGCAGGAGTGACAGGAGAGAAGGGTGGGGGTACAAGGTGGTCTGTTCTTTACAAAAAAAAAACACACATAAAAATTGCCATTCATAGCTGGCTGCAAACTGAATTGGACAAACAATGTTAAAAAAATATTTAAACAGAAATAGAATATTGCTTTAAAGGATACTTTAAATGAGAAAAATATGGAGGCTGACATTTTTTTTATTTCCATTTTATACTCTGTTGCCTCGTTGACATGCTTATCCTTTGGCTTCAGAAGTTTATGAGTCATAAACATACAACAAGCCTGACAGCCAGTGGAGACATTAATCCCATTACCTGCATACTTGTTCTGGGCCAGTAATTCATTAGGTATTAGAGGCAGCTTTTTTATAAGCAGTATTTCTAGAAGGACGTTAAGTATAGTACACTTCATATCCTTCACAATTCAGATTTTATGCAATTTTTTTTGTTTTTTTTACAGTTGATGTGGTTTTTTTTTTCAAACACACCTATGCAGTAGGTCTGATTTACTAAAGTTCTCCATAGATGAAGAACCAAAATGATCCTGCATATCTGGACTGGGTTTGAAAAATAATCTAAAAGATTAGTGAATTCATAGTTTTATGACTGAAGACCAGTGCATGCTCCACCAATGGGAACTTCGTAACTTCGAAGCACACTTATGTACAACAAATATTCACATCAACTCCCATTTTTTTTTCCTGTTTGTACTGTTTGATATTAAAGCCCTCTCATTTCATGCATATGATAGTAAGTTTGCAAATGCCCAAAGGTTTGTGCCTAAAGCTCAACACACAATTTTGGTTGTACAGATTTACCAAATCTATGTAGTATAAGGGCCAACAGATTGAAAATACCTTGAATGATTGATTGGATAAGCTCTAAAGGTGGCCACACACCACACAATTTTTTTTAAATATCTGTTTAATTAAAAAATTGCAATCAATTTTTCTGACTGATTGTAACATTTCAAAAATATGACCAATGTACCACACACCTATGTTCAATTTTTTTCTCAATTATGATAAAAATGATTGAAAACTCAGAGAAAATCGCTAGGGTGTGTATATTAATAAATTAACAATCCAACACACACCATACAATCTTTAGTAGAAATTGAAGAGAAATATCTGGCATTCCGGATCGATTTAAATCGAACAAAACGGGATTCAGTCGAATGAAAAAAAGCTTTTGATTTTTTTGAGCGATCCGATCGTTTTTATCGAATTACTGTAAAATCGGATCATTTCATTGTATCGTGTGTGGCCACCTTAATACTACATGAAAGTGGTGAGATTGAACAACCAAGATTGCATGGTGTGTGTTGAGCCTTACAAGTCTGTACTTTTCCCAGTAGATATAAGTAAAGTGCATGGGTGGTTGCGTCCAGTGTCCTCCTCAGCACAAAGCAGATCCCCTGACAAACTCCACCTCCTCCCACTGCTGTCCAGTGATTTGTGGCCAGTACTGAAACTAGAGGTCAGCAGTTCCTACCTGCTCAGTATCGAATAAAGCATTAAAGCGTACTAGCACTGACATGTGACGTGATGAGATAAACAAAGTTATATGAAATACTAGTCCTACTGTGAAATTATCTTAAAGAGTAACTGTCAGGCTGCAGAAGCTAATTTAAACCTCTATTCTCCTGTGTTAAACAGTTTAGAAGGAAGCCAAAAAGCCATTAGTGAAGATAAAAATCTCAGTTACCTTTGATGTGTGCTTATCAGAAAAGCTGTTAGACCTAAGAGGACGCAAGCCGCATACTATACTGCAAAGCATTCTGGGGCCCTCCCCTCGGCTGCTAATGAGACGTTTCAGCAGCTTGTAATCAGTCCAGCGCGTAGCACTGATAAATCTCCGGGCTGAGTACACTGCAGGAGTCAGCTATTGTTCCTAGCCACATGGCTCATTAATATTCACTGCACACTGTGTTATTCAGTACAAGCTTTTCTGTGATCAGGAAGCAGGCAGGACATGACGACACATTTGACAGAAAAACATGGAACCTGCCATGAGCTGTCAGGAGCATCAATCTCTGCATATACTATATAAAAATTCTGTGAAGTACAAACGTGGACAGTGAAATGCATATGTAATGTAAGTACAGCCAATCTTTAGCTACTGATATATGTGTTTATTTTCTCTGAGACCTTATACCTAACAGCTCCTCTTTAAAGTGGAGCTGTCAGCCATACTATCTCAGAAAAAAAAAACACGTATATAAGTTGATAAATACCTGCTCTACTTACATAACATATATATTGCACTGTCCACAATTTGATTTTAGTGATTTTTCTATACTAAAAAAAGAGACATTTTTGTCTGTGTTTATCTTAAAGCCTTTTATCTGGCTGAGCCTGAGAAACACTGCTGATAACCAGGGCCGGGGCAGAGGCATAGGCTGGAGAGGCTCCAGCCTCAGGGCGCAGTGTAGGAGGGGGCGCAGAATTCATTTAGCTGTCATTCCTAATTGTGTTTGAAGCAGAAAGAAATAAGAAAAGGGGATACATAGCAGTGACTGCAAGTCATATAACTAGATATTAAGGTGTAGGGGAGGTTGTGGGCCCTGTGGCGCCTCTTAGTCTAATAGCAATCAGAGTGTGATTGCTGGGGTGGCAGGGATGAAGGGGCGCACTTTGGTGTCTCAGCCTTGGGTGCTGGAGGACCTTGTCCCGGCTCTGCTGATAACATTTAGTGCTTTAAAGTTTGAAATGTCATTACTTCTGCTTGTTTTGCAGTGGAATAAAGAATAATTTACATCAGGGTGTCATGGCTGCTTTTTAGCATTCAGTCTTAAAAATGCTCCTTAAACTAAAAATAGAAATATGAGACTGTTGCTAATGTTCTACTTCCTATTAGTTATACACATACAATTACCTAACAAGTTTATTCTCAGTTCAGGTTTGCTTTAAACCCTTACCACACCCTCCACATAGCTTTTATAAAGGCCGTGTGTATCTCACATTACCCAGCTCTGCCTGCAAAAAACACCACAAAAACAATTTCTCACTGGTCTTTTATTTTTATATAAACAAATTGTAGGTGTGGGAAGGTTACATGCTTTATTGCACTCTGAGCAGGGAGGAACTCATGATTAGCTTCTACTGACACGCAGCTGCATGTGGTTTGATCTGTATTTACAGAGAAAGATTGGGTGGTGATCCCTCCCATCTCCTCCCTGCCTACTTCATATGGCTAATATTGGCAATGATGATGGGGAGGTGCAGGGATGGCTCACAGACAGCTATTTAGTCTGACCAAACAGCATCTGACATTGGGGCCGAAAGTCAGCTTTGCAAACCTAGCCAAGTAATAAAGTTTAATATTGAAGAAATGGTTTATGTGTAATGCACTAAATGCATGAGCACTACAGATTGTATATGTCACACAATATGCAGTAAATAATGGGCCAGAGCTAGGGCTTTAATTTTATTGGTCAACAGGTGTCATTCTCAGTTTCTTAACAACAGAACCAGTGCAAAGGTAGTCAGGATTATGGCCCCTTCACATTTGTACCCAATCAGGTGATAATAATATGATTATTTGTGTAATTTGATGCACCAAACATATATATATATATATACAGTATATTTGCTTTTGCACAACCACAACTGCTTAATGCAGCATGTTCTTAGACCTTCCTTATCCAGCAGGCTGTGATCTAGGTATACCTACGGCTTCATAATCTGCTAGCTCCAGTCGTGCTTTGTTCTGCATGGTCCTCTTGCATAGATAGATAGCTGAAAAAAAAGAGAGAAACAAAATATATCTGGTTAATGGTTTGCTTTATTAGCGTGCTTCAGAAAACAGGGCTGTCTTCCACCCAAGTTGGTGCTGGAGAACTCAGAGAAGCTCTTTTGAATAGATAACAACTGAAGTTTCTAAATTCTTCCTGAACTGGAAACAATATGAGACTCATATGCTACTAATGTTCTATTTCTTAGCTGTACTACACATACAATTCATTATCTCATAAGTTTATTTTCACTTCAGATTCCCTTTAAGTTAAAATATTCAGATTAACAACTTATCCCACCAATACAATATATCAACGTCCTCTGTGACTTCATCAAAGTCACAAGGAGGTAGACATACGATTTTGCCTTGCAGCATAGCTGTGCACGATCGAGTGCGCTCCCGTGCGCACCCCCGGGCACTTCCCTTTAAACCAATTAGAGACCCCCCCACATGGATGATCGCTGCAGTAGCCAACTGCAGCGATCTATCATCTTTTCCCCATCTGCGTCCCGGCTTGTTGATGTCATCAAGCCGGGACACGGATATTCATCACGGGGCTGACTGCAGAACAGGGAACGGAGGCTCTGGCTGCAGGATATTCGCAGAAACAAGGTGAGGTGAGAAAGGCTGCTTGCAGGGGTGGGTTTTAAGCAATCTGGCCATGGGGAAGGTAGGGTGGGCTGACTGGCAGGGGAGGGGGCACATCTGGCTATCCATAAGGGGGGAAGATATCTAAAGGGGGGGTTGACATTTTTACTGGGGGACCTCTAGGTAACTGGGAGGGGGGAAATTAATAATGGGGGCAAATCTGGAGATCGTGGGGGCATACCCTACTACTGGAGGCACATCTGGCTGTAATGGGGAGGGGGTGCTAATCCTGGGGGCACATCTGGCTATAATGGGGAACCAATATGCCTGGGGACACCTTTGGCTATAATGAGGGCCAGTAACCCTGGAGGCGCATCTGTCTTTCCATACTGGGGGTTTGCCAAATACAGGGGTCACATACGGCCATACTCGGGGAGGTCTGATGTTGGGGACACATTTGACTATACAGGGGAAGACTGATATTGGTACACATCTGGCTATACTGGGGGGGGGGGGGGGGCTGATGCTGGGGACACATCTGGCTATCTATTCTTAGAGGGCTTGGTGGCAAGTTGTTTATATACTGTAGCACACTTTTTATTTTTTAAATTGGAATTGGTAAATGTGAGAAATAATATTTTTTTTTTCATTTTTCCCCTCTTTTTCCCATTAAAATGCGTAGAAAGTAAAATTTTTCATGGGACAAAATACCCCACCGTGTGAATATACCCTTAAAGCGGGATTGTCACCATAAAAATCAAATTTCAACAGCAACTGGTCTGTATTAGAGATGGCCCAAACGGTTCGCATGCAAACGCAAACACGCGAAGTTCGGGGGTTTCGCGAACGCGATCGAACACAAACTATATGCGAGTTCGACCCACCCCTATACTACATCATTAGGGTCAACTTTGACCCTCTACATCACAGTCAGCAGACACATGGTAGCCAATCAGGCTACACTCCCTCCCGGAGCCCCCCCTTATAAAAGGCAGGCAGCGTCGGCCATTTCACTCACTCGTGTGGCTGCAGTAATTAGAGAAGGCAGAGCTTGCTGCAAAGACATTAGGGAAAGCTTAGTTAGGCTCTTGTTATGCTCTTTAGCTTGCTCCTTGCTGATACTTATTGCTAAAAAGCACCCCTCAACAGCTCTTTTAAAAGCTAATGTTGTTCTTGTGATCTATTTTTTTTTTGTGTGTGTATGTCCCACAGACACTTGTTGCATATACAGCCCTGTCAGTCAGTCGCAGCTGGCCTTTGGCCCCTTGGTAATTCCTACTGTGCCACTGCCAGGCCCAGCACATTCAGTGACTACCTGTGTGTGTGACAGCTGCACATTTGTAATACTAATCACTGTTCAATGCACCTACCTACGTGAGCGCAAGCAGTGTTATATACCAGTCACTGCACCTGTTCACGGTACCTGTGTGTGTGACAGCTGCACATTTGTAATACCAATCACTGCATACCTGTTCAGTGCACCTACCTACGTGACCGCACGCAGTGTTATAGTATATACCAGTCACTGCACCTGTTCACGGTACCTGTGTGTGTGACAGCTGCACATTTGTAATACTAGTCACTGCATACCTGTTCACTGCACCTGTGCGACACCATATTGTATTAGTCAAGTCACTGCATACATTTCACTTCATCCCCCCCAATATGGGCAAAACAGGCAGAGGCAGGCCACCCGGCAGGTCTGTTCGAGGTCATGCTGTCATGATTTCGTGTGGCCCTGGACCAAAGTACAGTGTTCAGAACCCCCAAGATTGTCAGGACATAGTTGACTATTTAACACAGAACCCCTCATCTTCCTCAGCTTCCGCACAGAACCGTGACTTATCATCCTCCTCCTGCTCTGATTCTGGCACCCCACTTAACACTCAGTCGGCCGCCACCACCAAAGTGCCATCATCCCAGGGCTCAGCGGTGTGGACATTTTTTTGTGTGTCTGCCTCAGATGAGAGCAATGCCATCTGTACTCTCTGCCACCATAAATTGAGCCGTGGAAAGACCAAGACCCGCGTAGGGACAACTTCTTTACGAAGGCACATGATGACATCTCTGGTGTCATCTCCGGCACACAGGGTGGGTCAAGGGTCCATCTGTCCAGGTGGTCTGCAAAGCACGGTCAGGTCTGCCCGAAGACTAAGTCAGTCCCCACACACAGCATCTCTGCCTGCATGCCGAGTGACTGCATGCCCCCAAGACTAAGTCGGTCCGCACACAGCATCTCTGCCTGCAGGCCGCTTGACTGCCTTCTCCGACACCACCAACAGGGTCCTGGACTCCAGGCGGATTCCTGAATTTTTAAGGCTGCTGCTAGCAGCGGCCGCTAACAAAGCCGATCACAATTTTTTTGGTGTGTGTGCATGCCTGCCTCATTTTCCTGGCTGCATTGCAGCTGCAACAACAAAACAAAAGGCATGTACATGTGTCAATTCCCCTTCATGATTGTTACCTTGCCGCAGTGAAGAGGCTTGCGTATCACAATAAAGCAATGACCGCCAGCTATCTATATGAGTGTGTCGGTGTGGGTGGGGGTTGGGGGCACACCCAAGATAATAAGGTTGTTGCTGGACACTTAGTCACTGTTGTTCTGTCAATCAGCTACCTCAGCCCGACCATATGGGTTTGCCTGCACTCTCGCCATGGTGCGAATCAGTCCAACACGGCCGTCACTACACAAACAGCTGTTTGCGGTGCGTTACACAGTGAGTTTGGTCTGTCAGTATGAAGCAGTACACAAATTACACTACCTAATTGATGTATACACATGCAAGATGTTTTAAAGCACTTTAGGCCAGCAATTTAGCATGCAATGTGATTTCTGCCCTTAAAACACTGCTGTGCGTCAAATCCTGATTTACACCAGGGACTTTTTGCATGTATCCCACTCCGCCATGCCCCCCCTCCAGGTGTTAGACCCCTTGAAACATCTTTTCCATCACGTTTGTGGCCAGCATAAATGTTTCTAGTTTTCAAAGTTCGCATCCCCATTGAAGTCTATTGCAGTTCGCGTTCGAGGTTCGCAAACCAAAAATCGAAGGTTCGAGCCATATCTAGTCTGTATTAAGTGATAAAGATGCTAATCCTGCATTCAAAACTTTTTCTGCTGTTATGGTTTGGAGTTATTACATACCTTAGGAGCACTGACCCTTTATTAGCCATTACCATTCAGTTGCATGCTGAGGGTTCTTTTTATCTATAATATATTCCTCCTCTTCCATTTATTAACTGCCTAGCTGAAACATGATCCTCTGCTCACTTGTGTTTACAAGCAAGGCTGAGGTGACTCAGCGATTGGAGGAGAAAAGAAAAAAAAGATAAGGGAAGAAATGACATCAGGATTTAGCCTCCAACTGTGGGCAAACGACATGGTTCCCACCAGGAACAGAATTCTCTTAATTTACTATATAGAATTCACTGAAATCAAAACATGGACAATACAATACATGTGTTATGTAAGTAGATCAAGTATTTATCTACTTATATATGAGTTTTTTCCCTGGCGTAATATGGCTAATCCTCCTGCTTTAAAGAGGAGCTCCAGTGAAAATAATGTAATAAAAAGTGCTTTGTTTTTACGATAATTATGTAGAAATGATTTAGTCAGTGTTTTCCCATTGTAAAAGCTTTCCTCTCCCTGATTTACATTTTGACATTTATCACATGGTGACATTTTTACTGCTGGCAGGTGATGTCAGTGGAAGCAGCTGCTGCTTACTTTTTTGGGCAGTTGGAAACAGCTGTAAACAGCTGGGGCAACTATACTACCTTCACTGGGGGAAACTATACTACATACACTGGGGGCAACTATACCAGCTATACTGGGGCAACTATACCAGCTATACTGGGACAACTATTCTACCTATACTGGGGGCAATTTTACTAGCTACCTATACTGGGGGCAACTTTACTACCTATACTAGGCCAACTTTATGGGGGGGCAACTATGCTACCTATACTGGGGCAACAATATTACCTACACTGGGGGCACCCATACCTGGCATTACCCGCCAGTGCGCGCTTAGCATGCCACACTCGCTCCTTTCCTTTTTTGGCGGGTGTATCTTTTAATACCCAGCATCGGGTGTCAAATGCCCTAGGTATGCCACTGCTCAGAAAAGTGCTTATAGTGTGTCTGAGCCCTTTAAGTTTACCTGATTTGCAAATCATTGGCTTAATACATTTTACACAGCAATCCAACTTTTTGAGAAATTGTGTTTTAAAGAAATTATGTCAAACGAATTGGCCTAGCAGATCATGTTGTTTCAAACTTGTGTAAGTTAATCACATGTAAAATGAGACTGCCCTGTAATTTTTCTCTGCCGTCACCCACAATGTATCTGTACTGTGACATAGCAAGTCTGACAGCCTCATTATTATTGCTGTTGTACAGTAAATGTTTGGATCAAGAAAAATCAGGGCCACATCTTTGGTTTAATGAGCATTATAAAATTATCCATCGATGCTGATCTTGAAATACGGATGTGAAACACACAGATCTTAAATGCTTGGGAGCATTACTGGGACTGTTAACAAATACAATGCCTAAAGGAAGGATATTCATTTTTATGATGTTCATTTGATCTAACCACAAAAAAATACAATTATATTAATAGTCTTACCAATAAGGAAAGTTAATGTGGAACTCTGACCAAAACTTTTAGTTTGACTTTTTATAAAATGAGAAGTTCAAACCACTGTCAGTTTTTTTTAACTATTATCTGGGTCACACACAGGACTGGGACATACAGAGGAAGAGAACGCCGGGAAATTTGGGTGCCAGGAGAAGCCGGCAATGCTACCGACATTCTACTAATGCTTTACCTAATCTACTTCTCACACTAACTGCCCCCTAGTTACTCCTTAATCTAACCCTCCTGTTACCCTACTACTAACTCTATCCATCCCTTCCTGCACATAATCCCCTAATGGAAAGAAGGCCAGCAATAGGCAGTTAGACGAGGTGTCAACTAGGCCCCTGGACTCCAACTAGGCCTTAAAAAGGAAACATAATGTAATAAAAAAGTGCTTCATTTTTACAATAATTATGTATAAATGATTTAGTCAGTGTTTGCTCATTGTAAAATCTTTCCTCTCCCCGATTTACATTCTGACATTTATTACATGGTGACATTTTTACTGTGGGCAGGATATGTAGCTGCTGCTAGCTGTTTTGGCAGTTAGAGAAAGCTGTAAACAGCTATTTCCTGTCTGTGAACCTTGTTACATTGTGGGAAACTGCCAAAAGTACCTCGGCCCTTAGAGCTTCTTGTGGGAGGGGTTTCAGCACAAAATCAGTCATACAGCGCCCCCTGATGGTCTGTTTGTGAAAAGCAATAGATTTCTCATGCAAAAGGGGGTATCAGCTACTGATTGGCATAAAGTTAAATTCTTGGTTGGAGTTTCTCTTTAAACACTCACCTAGTTTGCCTTTTCTGTAATCTGGCTCAAACCACCAGTTTCATAAATGTTTTTCTTGTGCAGCATAATGATGGTTTGCAACTGCCCAGTTTGTTAAAGTGGAACTGTAATCAAAATCTTAAAATTTAAAACACATACAAATAAGAAGTACCTTTCTCCCAGAGTAAAATGAGCCATAAATTAAGTCTCTCCTATGTTGCTGTCACTTACAGTAGGTAGTAGAAATCTGACATTACCAACAGGTAGTCCATCTCTCCATAGGGGATTCTCAGCATGGCCTTTATTCTTTATAAAGAAAAAAATGAAAAAAATGTATACAAAAATGCTGGCCAGCCTCCCTGCTCACTGTACACTATTTTGGCAGTTGGGCAGAGCAACTGCCATTCACTAAGTGCTTTTTAAAATTAAGAAAACCCTGAGAACTACCTATGAGAAGATGGGCTAGTCCAAAATCTGTCGGTAATGACAGATTTCTACTTCTTATTGTAAGTGAGAGGAACATAGGAGAAAAGTAATTTATGGCTCATTTTACTCTGGGAGAAATGTACTCCTTATTTGTATGTGTTTTAAATTTTAAGATTTTCGCAACAGTTCCTCTTTAAATGTGCCAGTGTTGGTATGAGAACCACAGGGAAGTACAGGGAAAATAGGGTAGGGACTATATAAGCATGGCTATTTGGACATAGTGAGTCCTCTGTAGTCCTCTGTGGCCCTCTATAGCCCACCTCTCCATACTTTGTATTCTATTCAGTAGTCATGCCTTTGAACTTTTCACATAGGACATTGCCTGAAACATTGCTGGGTACTAGACAGCTGACTGGGCATAAACGTTTAATGACAGAGTCATAGACTTAAGAACTAAAATGCATTGGGATTATGACTAGGAATATGTGGTCCGAAACATGTTAGCCATTTTACCTGTTTGTACTATCCTGCTTTTGCCTCAATGAAAGTGGACATTTTTCCTGCAATTAGAGCACGGATTCTGTTTCAAGTTTTTCATCTGCTACTTTGTTTCCTGCACCACTGGATTGGGAGGTAGAGGTCTGAGCAGTTCTCACAATCCTGCTTTTTAACCCCATGCAAATGTTAAAAATTTCTAATTACCTATGGGAGAAATCTATATATGGTGAGGTCATTTTTCATGAAAGATCATGACAATGAGAAAAATGGTATTGATGTCCTTGAATTTCTATGCCTGTTATGTCAAGATTGCCTTGTATGGCTGGTGGCAAATGGTACATCTCTGTAATATAAAAATGGGCAACAAGGGACAATATTATCACGTTCCATTGCATGTGGGTAAGCTACTATAGAAAGACTGTGGGAATGACTTACTGAACTTCATTTCAAAGTTCTTCACTTCACCTTTAGAAAATGTATGCAGGTTTTGAATTGTGACACAATTTTAGTAAAGGGATAGTGTAACCCAATGCTTTACAGTAACGTGGATGAAGGTAAGTATGGAAAGTATGTTATACTCAGCAGATAGAAGGCCGTTATTGTAGCCTGCTTTTGAAATCATGACAACATGAATTCATGGGCTTTTGTTGCCACTGGTTGTGCTCACACCACACTTCCACTGTCTGACTTACTGCAGTTCCAGCAGGCAATGGCACACTGCAAGTTCGTGAACTTCTGCGGAAGGTTCGGTTCGCGGAAAAGTTCGCGAACCGCAATAGACTTCAATGGGAAGGAGAACTTCAAAATTTAGAAAAATTTCTACCAGCTGGAAAAATGATAGAAAACATGTTTCAAGGGTTCTAATCCCTGGAGGAACACATGATTGAGTGAAATACACATCAAAAGTTCCAGGCAAAAATCTAGATTTCACATAAACCCCTATTTTAAGGGCACAGATCTCATTAAATGTTCAATTACAGGCCTACACTGCTTTACAACATCAGGCAGTGTATCCCTCACTCCCTCACTCCCTTCTCCCTCCTCCCTCTCGCCCTTCTCCCTCATCCCTCTCTCCCTTCTCCCTCTCTCCCTCCTCCCTCTCTCCTTCACTCATTTTTCTCTTGGGTATATCACAATGGTACATGCTAGGCTGCCTTCAGTATGTAGTGTTGGTTGTGGTATAGCGGTTAAGAGAGCTGACTACCAAGCACTCAGACCTGGGTTCAATTCCCGGCCAAGACCTGGGTTCAATTCCCGGCCAAGGTATGTAAGCTGGCTTTTAAAAGCCTACAAATCTTTAAGCACGCTCATTTTTCTCTAAGATATATCATAATGGTACATGCTAGGCTGCCTTCAGTATGTAGTGTTGGTTGTGGTATAGCGGTTAAGAGAGCTGACTACCAAGCACTCAGACCTGGGTTCAATTCCCGGCCAAGACCTGGGTTCAATTCCCGGCCAAGGGATGTAAGCTGGCTTTTAAATGCCTACAAATCTTTAAGCACGCTAATTTTTCTCTAGGATATATCATAATGGTACATGCTAGGCTGCCTTCAGTATGTAGTGTTGGCTGTGGTATAGCGGTTAAGAGAGCTGACTACCAAGCACTCAGACCTGGGTTCAATTCCCGGCCAAGACCTGGATTCAATTCCCGGCCAAGGTATGTAAGCTGGCTTTAAAAAGCCTACAAATCTTTAAGCACGCTCATTTTTCTCTAAGATATATCATAATGGTACATGCTAGGCTGCCTTCAGTATGTAGTGTTGGTTGTGGTATAGCGGTTAAGAGAGCTGACTACCAAGCACTCAGACCTGGGTTCAATTCCCGGCCAAGACCTGGGTTCAATTCCCGGCCAAGGGATGTAAGCTGGCTTTTAAATGCCTACAAATCTTTAAGCACGCTAATTTTTCTCTAGGATATATCATAATGGTACATGCTAGGCTGCCTTCAGTATGTAGTGTTGGCTGTGGTATAGCGGTTAAGAGAGCTGACTACCAAGCACTCAGACCTGGGTTCAATTCCCGGCCAAGGTATGTAAGCTGGCTTTTAAAAGCCTGCAATTCCCTGGAAGATGAGACCCTCCTCCCTCCGGGAGGAGGGAGAGAGGGAGCCTAACTAAACTCTCCCTAGCAGCATCTGTCAGCAGCTGTCCCTTAACTAATTAGTGCAGGCAGACTAGTGAGTAAAATGGCACAAGGACCTTGCCTTTTATAAAGAGGGGTGGGGCTCCAGGAGTGAGTGCAGTCTGATTGGCAACAATGTGGCTGCTGACTGTGATGTAGAGGGTCAAAGTTCTGCTCAATAGTGCATTATGGGGCGAACCAAACTTCCGCAAAAGTTCGCCTTCCCTAGGCGAACGCGAACCACCAAAGTTCGCCTGGGGGCCAAAGTTCGCCTTCGCCGGCGAACCGTTCGCTACATCTCTAGTGGGAATATGTTTAATAGCTGCAAAAGAGAGAGTGTCAGAGTTCAGGTCTATCTGCTCCAGCATGTTACCATTTCCTGACATCTACATTGGTCAAGAAGCCAGAGGATACTAGAAGGTGGCTTGCCTGCACTACACTGTGGGAAATAGAAGCAAGGACTTCATTCACCAGCTGTCTTGAAAAGATTTGTCATTAGAAATATTTTTTTCTGGAAATTTTCCTTGATCCCTAATAAACTAGTACCCCAAAACTGTCCTTACTAAACTGCATCTCTGCTAACATGACCTTGGTGCAGATTTATCAAAACCATTGCAACAAAAAACTGGAGAAAAACTGGCGACCAATCATCGTAATCATCAAAGTCCTTCATCTGGGCATCTACTTCACTTTTCCATCTACTTGCATCAGATTTGGTTTAATTTACCTTGCACTGGTTTTGATAAATCTCCCGATTGTTGTTTTGAAAAACAGCACATTTATTAACATGTCTTGATTTTTTTTAACATGGTGTTATTTTAGTTCAAGTAGCATAGATTTTATAGCAGGACACCAATATTTACTCTACTATAATATTACAGCCTGAAATTATAGTTAAAGTGGACCCAAACCAAACATTTTTTTTATTCAAAATATTTAGTTGCACCACTCTGACACATACAAAGATAAATAAACACTCCTTCAAGCCTATGAGCATTTCAGTGCATGCTTTTCATCCTTCTCTTTTCATAACAAGAGTTATACAGGTGGCAGCAATTACTTCTGAGATTAGTAGGAGGTTTTAGATCATGGGTGTGTCTGTCATCAGCTACCCTCCCTCACAGGGGCATTGACTACGTGAAATATCACACATGCTGAGATTACCTCCCCTGTGACATTGTCAGTAGTAGCCTGTGTTTTGTTTTTATCTCCTCCACCAGTTTGCCGGAAAAATCCCGGCAATATGAAAGGAAGGGAGGGGTTCCTCCAATAAATGTAAAATATTTTATATTTGTCATCATGCAGCTGAAAAATGGCTGCTATTTATTATTATAATTCAGAAAAAAGATTTTATTTCTGAAATCTTGTATTTTTAATTTGAGTCCACTTTAAAGGGACCTTAAACAGACTATTTGGTAATACCCCCTCACTGCCTGTGATGTAAAGCTTTCTGAACCCCCCGCCCCCCGCCCCCTTGTCCAGCCAGTGAAAATTGCATTGGGGCCGGCAACTCTCAGCAAAGTGGCGCTGTGACCCCGTAAGCTCCTCTCGTGCACAGATAGGCTGAGAGGAGGATGAAGGAGGCCGGAGCATGTGCGGACCTGATAAACTGATGGGGATCCGATGACTTCAGATCATCAGGTCTGGGGGGCAGATAGCTTTACATCACAGGTGGTAAGTGAGGGGGCATTACCAAGTATTCACAGGAATGCTTAAATGAATATCCATGCAGTCTGCTCAGGGTCCCTTTAAATAGCCCTAAAAGATAACCCCATAATGTCAGCGCTGCGTAATATGTTGGCGCTTTATAAATACAATAAATAAATAAATAATGTACATTACATTTTGTTCCCAGTTAACACTTACCATAGTCTGTATTTTCTGGTTCCCAGCAGTTTGAAGGCCAGAAATATGGAGCCTTAAAAATGACACAGAATAATAATTAGGCAATTTATACTTACTTTATGAAAAGACTACTACTAAGTATTCAAAAATAACATTCTCAAAAAATGAGATGGGGTAGCGACAGGAAGACTGAGAGAAGTATTTTGTAAAAGATAAAGAAAGAGGTGTACAAATCTAAAGCTAAGTACCAATGGACAGATGGATCAGGGTGTTCCATCAACTAAAGATCATTCCCCGATCCATCTGTCCAAATTGCAAAAACGAAAAACAAACAATGGGCCGCAAACAATCATTTAAAAGATTGTTCTAATTTTCCTCTACAGTCCAATTACTTTAGTGAAGATCTGAATGATTCCACCCCACCCTTTAGATTGTAAGCCTCTGGCAGGGTCCTCCCTTCTCTAGTGTAATCTACAGGATCATGTGCTCATGTCCTATGACAGCCTGTACTTGTATTACTGGGCCTACCTAACCAGCCCATATCGCATGATCATGTATTTTGTACAATTTGCATGTATAACCTTGCTCTATGTTGTATAACCTTGTTATGTCTGTCATCCTTGTATCATTGTATGGGCTCAATTCACAAAGTGGTGCTAACCCAGTTAGAAACTTTAGGCGTGATAACCATTGCACCACGCTGGTGAAAAGCCAGTTTAGGCGTGATAAGTTAAGGCCTGATAAGTTTAGATCGTGCGCAAAGTCCCGCACGCAAAGCAGCGCCATTAAACTCTATGCAAAGTGCACCAGACACGCCTAAACTTATCACACCTAAACTTATTACGCCTAAACTGAGTTTAGGCGTGATAAAGGGCTTTTCACCAGCGTGCTAACTGTTAGCACCGCTTTGTGAATCAAGCCCTGTATATTTATTGTCCAGCACTGCGTAATATGTTGGCGCTTTATAAATACAATAAATAATAATAATAATAATAATGATTGGTTGAACCGTGATCCGTCATGAGTGTGGTCTAAAACAATTGATCGACGTGTGTAGTCTGCTGGTGTCGTTAAACATTGTTTAAACAATTTTTTTTACATGATGGTTCGTGATGTTGCAAAACGATTATCCGTCATGAAAAAAAATATTGCAGTGGCTATGGACCTGAACGACCGGCCGCAAATGATCATTCTAATTTTTCACTAAAGTTAATTCATCCGAATGATCAGTTGCACCGTGATCCGGCATGATGGTCGTTCAAAATGAACGGTTAGCCTGCCGCCTTAAACATTGTTAAACATGGTTCCGCGATATTACAAAAAATCATGCCATGGATATGGCCCTTAAGTCAGTCATTTGACAGTGATGGATCTCTGACAGGAGCAAAGTGACCCATAGGCAGCTACAAAACTCACAACAATGTGGTCACGATATAGCAGTGAAGAAAATCTATCCACAAGTCCATGAAATAAAAAGAAACTCTGCATACATGCTGTTCTTTATTGGTGCTTTTTCGTTATTGGCACTTGCTAAAGGTAATAGCTTTGCATTTGCATACGTTTAAGTGCTATTTGAGAAGTTTCTTTCACCTTGATGGACCTTAGGCATATGATTCGGCTGTAGAACATGGTAGGCAGAGTATTAGAAAAATATGGTTACCAATACCGTGCTATTTCAACTATATGTCACTGCATCAGTGATTATGGGGCATATCCCCCATCAATTGACTTTTCCAAACCAACCAGTTATTCCAACAGATGCCTCCTTGAAGTCACTTTGAAATTGATCCAGATAGTTGGATCCATGTGAAATCGCATCCGGGAGACTTGGGCACAGAATACAGCTGTAATACGGCTTACCCTGCTCCTGCACAAGTCCTGGTGGCATTAATTAATATACCCCCTCCAGGTCCATGTGGATGGTAAGGAATGATGTAATTCAAGCGCCAGCTATTAGTGTTTTAAAATAAACTTCAGCTCCGTCTTCTGACGGACCGGCAGTCACTCACTGTGCGGCGTGCGCTGCTCTGGCCGTAATTCCTATTACAGTCTATGGTGGTGCCGGCTGAGGCCAAATCTCCTGCACTGTATAGGTCGTGTTCGAGATAGTTACCATATTGAGGTATGAACCTTAGGATTTATAACACTGAAATAAAAGCCATTGCTCTTGACAGTTGAACTTTATCACTTGTGCTCCTGTGGAACTTTTTTTTTGACTTACAGAATGAGATTTGCTATTATACCACTATGCTGAAGATTAGACTTTGTTCAGTGAAACAAGTCCAGAAAATATATTAGTGGCATGACCTGTTCTGTGTAACATCAGTGGCATAATCTGTACTTTGTACAGTGATAAATGATGATATTGACAACAATTATCGTGGATTAGGTATGATGTAGGGATTATTGCCCCACTGGTGACAACTATTGTCATTAATATTTATGGCAGGGTACGGCGTAGTCATTAACCATATCTACAGCCATTAGTTACACAAGGTATTGACATTTTCTCTTATGTTGGTTTTATAATATCTAAAATTGTGTTGATGGTGGTTTTATAATGTATCCTAATAAAGTATGTTTTCAGCGTTATTACCACAAGCCTTGCAATAACTTATGTATTAGCATGTAGGCCCCTTGGCATGTTCATATAGCTTTATGACTTATTTATGGATTGTTTCGCCCTGTTAACTCCTATATCCGATGGTGTATAATCTATTGTTTATTTATAAAACACCATCATTATTCCTAGTGCTGAACAGAGTGCTGTACTGACAATGTAAACCACAGCAGGTGACAATACATTAATTATAAATATCCATGCAATATGAATGTGTTACAATACAGTTATATAAACGCATATATAAATAATACAAAGTATAATAACATCCAGCAGTGCCGGTAAACACATTTTAATTTAGAACCATAGGCATCTGTGTATCCTAAAACCCGCTGTCTATATCATACCTAAAGGTGGCAACATATGGTGCAACAAATTGTTTAACTTCCATAGAAAAAAATTGTTGTTTTTTTTAAATCAGAAAGAAATTAGATTTATTAAAGCTTTCGATCATTTTTTTATCCTTTGTAAACTAATTAGAAAAATCAATCATAATTCTTGAATAGAAAAAAAACAAAAATTTGTATCATGTGTGGTCGCATTAAAGCACAAACCTGAAAGCCACTTAAAAAAATAAAAAATAGTATTCTTTAAAACTGAACTCCAGCCACACAGCTGAATGCATAGGTGATTTACCATGTATGCGATATAACTTACCTACCACAAGTTGTGTAATTATCGCCAGCTAATTATGTGATCCAACAAAACTACAACCATTCTCTGCCACACTATACCTAAGCCTTCTACACATGTATCTGTTCCCTCAGACAACATTGCAGGGATGAGGCTATACAGACATGGTGCTAGCCTGCAGGCTAGCAACATGTTTTGTTGCTATGTGTGTGTGTGTGGGGGGGGGCAAGTGACCAACTGGATGGCGTACAAGTGAAGTCATTTGGCAGCTGAGGTGGCAGAGAACAGTGCTCTTGGTCAGCAATCAGCCGAATCAATCCTCCGGGCTGATTGCTGACTGAGGCATCAGGTGACATCAGGGGCCACTGTGCTCATGCTAGATTCTCGGCAGAGGCGGTCGTTATTGGTCACCCAGGCCGAGTTTTATCCAGCATGCGTTTGAGACTTTACTCATAAACTTGAGCAGAGCTGCATTCCAGCTTGCAGATTGGCCAGTAAAGGTCAACAACTACTGTAATCAAGACACACACACACACTCTCTCTCACGTTCTAGTCTGTGTAGGAAGCGGTGCACATAAAATACAGAATGTCACAAAAGGGAGTAAGCCTCTGACATTTTTGTAAATATTTTATTATGGTACTTAATTTCATGGGACCGCACTGAAGGGATGACCGTTTAATGCAATGTAAATTAGTCAGTGTACAGCTTGTATAACAGTGTAATTGTGCCGTGCCATCAATATAACTCACAGCCATTAATGTCTAGACAACTGGCAACAAAAGGGAGTACACCCCTAAGTGCAGAATATCATCGTTCTGCCCAACTAGACATTTTCCATCCACAGAATCACTTGTTAATGTCTCAGGTGTGCATGGGCAGCAGGAGTGTTTTATTTGATGTTATCACTCTCAGACTCTCTCAAACTGGCCACTGGAAGTTCAGCATGTCACCTCACAGCAGAGAACTCTCTGAGGATCTTAAAAAAATAATTGTTGCTTCATATAAAGATGGCTTGGGCTATAAAAACAACAACAAATACAAAAACAAATAACATTTGTAAAACGATTTTCTCCCATAGGGCTTTAAGCGCATAAGCATGGCTCAGACCAGTAATTGGTTGATTTGTAAATTGTGGTACAGAGGAAGAATTCTAAAAGTCTGTAAACGCCAGGCTAAACAGGGGACTTTTCAGTCTGGATTTGAATAGCTCCCCATATGAGTCTATGACAGGTGTGGAGCAGTTTCATGTCCTTCTTATATCCAGGGCTCAAATTGTGTAGGGGTGATTTGAATGTCAACAGTCCAATCTTGAGTATTCTTCATTTTACAGGTAGCCACTCATGGAAGAATGGTGAGCCCTGGCAGGAGCTATGAAGGTGCTTTTGCCAGGGCTCCAGTGTTAGAAGAGGAGGAGGGGAGCAGCAGCGGTAACAGTGAGTCTGACAAGGCAGTGCAGAGCAATGGTACCAAGAGAGCATGGCTTACAGTGGCGAGAGGTGAGTCAATTCTCGGGACCCTACTGGCTCTGCCTGGTGCACCAACCCCACCATCCTCACCAAAGTCTGTACTCCGGATGTAGAGCTCCTAGCCACTAACTGCAGGCCCCTGTACTCACCTAGAGAGTTCTCCTCCTTCATACTAGTAAGGGTCTACATCCCCCCCTAATGCTGACACCAGAAATGCTCTATGCACACTCTGTGATACCATCTCAAGGTGGGAAACCGCCCTTCCAGGGGCCCTATTCATCATCCTGGGAGACTTCAACAACGCCAACCTGTGACAAGAACTCCCTCACTATAAACAGTATATTACCTGCCCCACCAGGAACCGTAACATCTTCCCCTCTCCACCCTGTCTTCCCCAAAGAGCCATGATGCCCCAGTGCCACTCATTGTGCAGGAAGCAAATGTCCTACAACACCTCTGCAAGCTTAAACCAAGGAAAGCCTCAGGCCCGGGTGGAGTGTCAGCAAAATCCCTGAAAACTTGTGCGCACCAGCTAGCCCCTGTCCTTTCATCCATATATAACAGGTCCCTAGCAGAGGGCAAAGTTCCATCCTGCCTCAAAAGATCCATGATCATCCCAGTTCCCAAAAAGCCAGGCATCGCGGAACTTAATAACTTCAGACCAGTAGCGCTCACTTCAACCATCATGAAGACCTTTGAGCGACTGGTTCTTGAGCATCTGAAGCGCTCCACCAATGCCCTTCTCGACCCACACCAATTTGCGTACAGAGCTAACAGGTCCATGGACGATGCGATTAATGTCAGCCTAGCGTACATCATGGACATGGAACACCTGGACAGAACTGACTCCTATATCAAAATCCTGTTCTTCGACTTCAGCTCGGCCTTCAACACCATCTGCCCGGTTATCCTACTCGACAACCTTGGGAAACTTGGCATAGACCCGATGCGCATGGGTCAGAGACTTCCTAACAGGCAGGATGCAGACAGTTAAGCTTGGTAGCTGCTCATCTGACATGAGAACCACCAACATAGGAGCTCCGCAAGTGTGTGTTCTGTCCCCGCACCTTTTCTCCAAACCTCAGTATCTCATCCGTGGACTCTGTCAAGGTTATCAAGTTCGTGGATGCCACAACCTTTATCGGCCTTATTAACGGGCAGAGCGCCTATCACATATTGACAGAATATGCAGCTAGTGCAGGGACAATAAGCTTGTCCTCAACGCGACAAAAGCAGTTGAGCTGATCATAGACTTCCGGAAACATCCCTCTACACTCCACCCTGTTTTCATCGATGAGACATACCAGCCACTCTGAATATAATACAGTCACATCTGATCACTGCAGAGAGCACATCTCTGTGCTATATCTATATACACAGCATCTCAGATTACGGGCTTTTAAACTTGGTATTATCTGATATCTATATATTTGTGTGCCTCTGAGGAAGTGGCTTATGACCGTGAAACACTTGTCAGGCAATCTTGGTTCTGTGGATTGGATTCTTATGTAACTTATTTACATTTCACGACTGCAATCGAAGAGATTTTGTACTTACGAAGAATAAAGACTGATGCTATTCCTATAAAACCCCTAAGTTTGCAGACTTTTTTTGTTAAAAAAAGCCTGCTATATTAAATTAAGTCCTGCAATAAAATGTATCCCTTCAAACCTACAATTCCTTCCAGGAAACTAGTGAGATTTGGCACTTGCACTGTTCCGAACGCAACCTTTTGTTAACCTGGCAAAAAAACCCAGATGTTGGCACTTCAGTTTGGTTTCCAAGCCAAAGGTCGTGCATCAGTGGAATAGTGGAAAGAGACATCTAAGCTGAATCTGTGGATCGAGTCTGAAACACTTTCTCGTGGATTTGTTAGGCTGGCAATGCAGTGACCTAAACTTCACATGAAAGCACTCAGTTAAATTACATTTTGTTATTTGTAGGTCAATGCCTAGAGGGGCATCACCTACACATTTACTTAGCTTCTCTTGAGGGATGTGTGCCATGTGTATCACAAGGCTCAGTCTTTGGAGGTAAATTGAACTTTTATACTGAGGCAAATTCCCTGAAGGTGCATACCTTTCACTCGTAATTTTAAATGGCTTCCGCTGACCTACAAAATATTGAAGCAACTTAGCTGGCCGTCAGTAGATATGGCCTGCCAGCTGCTTCTTCAGGTTAAAAGTTCATTCCTTTTGTTGTGATGCAGAATACATTATGAAAATAAAAGCAGAACCAGAAGCTCAGAGAAATATATTATGGAAATCAGGAAATAGGATCATGGCTGCCTTAATATGTTTGCATATAAACCTGGCTGCAGAGGAATAAGCAGTGTTTACTACCCATAGCTCACGGAATTAAAGGCAGTTGGCTTCTTGCCTCCTGCTTCACATCATGAACTTCTGTTACATTTATATATGAATATATTAGGTTTCTTATTACAGCTGGAAACTGGCAATATGCCTGTCTGAACCGTAATTCAACCACATAAACAAATATTATACACTCAGAGATAATCATTGAACTTGCAGAAAAGGTAACCATTTATGCATGAAGTAGATATATTTTATGACTAATTTGGAAATGCTGGTAACAGTCATTAGTTGTTTATTGTCACTACTTATGCATGCTCTATTAAACAATGAAGTTATAGTATATTCTCTCGTTTTTCTCTCTTGTTTTAGATCTTCCCAGTCCCGTGAGTCCACAGAAGCATCAGTAAAAGCAAGACTCTGCTTTTTTCTTAGATGATACCTTCTTCACTCTAAGTAGGACACGGTGCTCCATACAGTAAATATGACAGTGAAAGCTTCTTCTGAGACCTTGTCATTCTTTAAATGATCACTCCTAGCCAACAATATATTTAGATTTGGAGAGAGTGGGTGGTGGTTAGAACCTGTGTGTAGAGCAGGGGTGCCCACACTTTTTTGGTTTGCGAGCTACTTTAAAATTTGCCAAGGCCAGGAGATCTACCAACAATTAAAGTGTTGCAGACAACCCCCCCCCCCCACACCGGTCATGAACAGCCCCCAGGTACAAGCGCCTCCAGTATAGGTAGCTATGTATAGGTAGCTATGTATAGGTCCCTTCAGCAAAGGTAGCTGGGTACAGGTCCCTTCACTGGGTACAGGTGCCTCTAGTATAGGTAGGTAGGGATAGGCGCCTCTAGCATAGGTGGGTGGGGATGGGTCCCTTTAGCATAGGTAGGTGGGGATGGGTCCCTTTAGCATAGGTAGGTGGGGATGGGTCCCTTTAGCATAGGTAGGTGGGGATGGGTCCCTTTAGCATAGGTAGGTGGGGATGGGTCCCTTTAGCATTGTTAGGTGGGGATGGGTCCCTTTAGCATAGGTAGGTGGGGATGGGTCCCTTTAGCATAGGTAGGTGGGGATGGGTCCCTTTAGCATTGTTAGGTGGGGATGGGTCCCTTTAGCATAGGTAGGTGGGGATGGGTCCCTTTAGCATAGGTAGGGATAGGTGCCATTAGCATAGATAGGGATAGGTGCCATTAGCAGAGGTAGGTAGGATGGGTGCTCAAACACTTACCTCCCTCCAGCGGCGATGTCTGGTCTCCCCTCTTAGACTCGGAGCGCTCCGGCGGGCAGCGTGCTTGAATGAGACGGGCAGGCGTGCGTGCGTGCCCGACGCCGCCTCTAGCCATGACGTCGCGTCATGGCCTCTTCAGCCGCGCCTCCTCTCTCCTCCCCTGCTTCCTATTGGCCAGCGGCTGGCAGCAGAATTTGATGGGACAGCTGCCAGCCGCAAAATGTGATGGGACGCGGCCAAGAGGCCGCGATCTACCAAATAGGCGGTCGCGATCTACCGGTAGATCGCGATCGACCTATTGGGCACCCCCGGTGTAGAGGAATGATACCACCTAGTGGTAGAGTGTCTGTAAAGATTCTCTTTTATCCAGGTCATGGCATAGCCATAGAAAAACAAAAACAGTTCTGTAGCATACGGCATAGCCATAGAAAAACAAAAATCAAAACAGTTTTGTGTTTTACCAGAGGTGTCACTGCAAGTCATGTTTCAGGTCAAATAAGGTAAGGTAGGTAAGGTAAGAATTACCCAGTCTTTTATACTCAGAGAGAGATAATCCAACTACTACAGTCAACAAAAAGCTATTTTTCTTCTTTGGACATTGCGAATTGCGTGTGTGAATGGCCAAGAGCTGTGGGCAAGCACTGCCACGATGGGGTCACACGGGCACCTGTCCCCCTGCTCCCATCCGCCCATGTGCTGCATGGACACAGGACGACGCAACAACAGGCACTTTATTATATAGGATGCTGTTACCACAATTCTGCCACTATAAGGTATAATGCTTGGCACCCACCCTGCAGTTTCCTGTCAGATAAACAGTTGAATAGATAATGTCCGACAGGTCCGATCTGATTTACAATAATTTTTCTGATAGATTTTCTGATCACTTCTATACAAAATCTATCAAAAAAAATCACTCGGAAATAAGAAATGTTCTATTCAACTGTCTGACGGGACATTGCCTTGTGTGTACCAGGCATAAGATGTTCTCACAATAATTAAGTTCTTGAGAAAATGTTGGACTTTACTTTCAGTTTTTACTGTATTTTTGAGAATTTGCTTTACATTACAGAGCATTCCTTTAGTTACAAACGTAACACAGCTGATTATAATTATTATTGCTGTCATTATTATTTCCCTCCAGACTTATACAGAACAGTCTACATGATTTATGCGACCCCCTTTTCTTACAGGGATGCCCTTGCACACGTTTCCTAGATCTAAAGAGAAAAGAGCACACAGGGTACTGCATCTTACTGGATCCTCCAATCATTTAACTACCAAGGGTTCTTCTCATATATGAGCTGGTGTTAACACAGTGAACCTAAAACGTGTGAGTTAAATTGGTTACTCAACACACGAATCATACTTCTTGATATAATCTTTAAGTGAAAACCTTTTTGCTTCATGTACATTTCAATATGAATTTTCTGCCCCAGCTAGGAACACACTTCTCTACTCTCTATTGTCACAGCAGGCAGGCTACAGATAGCCCAGGTGCCAATCGGTAAGCATTTGGCAGAAATGAGTGCCGAGTAGATCACCAGTACAGTCAGCACAGCCCCAAGAAAACCGGGAGAGATAGTGGGAGCAGAAGAAGCTGCACAATCCAGCAAAAAAAAATCAGTGCACTGCAATGCATGGTAACTGTAAGAAGCAGTCAACACAGTGTGCTAAATGAAAGTATCAGGTGGTGGGCGTTAATAAGGGGTATGTCAAGCTGCATGCAGCCCACGGGCCATAAGTTGAACAGATAAGTTGTAGACAACTCCCCATTTTTCGTATCACTTTTCTTTCCACAATGCCAGTTGTTTTCTGCCACATTTCTACGGCTGTTACCGAGAAAGGTGAATTGATCTGATCCACTAAGAAAGACATGCTTTGATATGAAGGCTTTGAAGACATTTTTTTCTCTATACAGATGCCAAAAACATCCACTTCAATGATTCAGGCAGCAAACTGTAATGTTTCCATAACGAGATATCTTAAAGTGGAACTTGGCATCAATACAAAATCCATGTGTAGGAAGAAATCCTCATTCTCTGCTCCCCACCAAAAGTTCTAAGTAAGCATGCTGGAAAGAGGGGTGTCAGGCACACTGGATGAATGTGTGTGTTTGTGCCGTGTGTTGCTGGATTGTCTGTCTATAAGGCTGGATTATGAATATGATGCAAGATGGTGTTTGTGTGCAGTATTCTACAATGCATATACTATATATAAAAAACAAAAAGGAAAGAAAGATCAGGATAATTGATGAGCTGGGGAGGTGACTGGACAAAAAGACGAGGAGGAGTCTTGCAACAGGGGCCAACAACCCAAATGCGAGACTGGGTCTGTGAGACCTTGTGAGTTGGTGAGTCGTTAACCCATAAAGGGACACGGTTTATCATCTTATCACTGCCTATTTGGTATTATGCGTGTAGACACCAAGCTAAAGATTGCGAATATCCACACCTGGATTGAGTTCAGTCTTACGCACATAGATACCAGGCATATACTGATTGTATGTTTGTAACGTTGTGCATAGCGTAGTAATGTGTGTGCATTTGTGTATGAATGTGTGTGATGATTTGTACTGCAAAAAAAACTTCCAATGCTGAAACTGCTAGAACATTATTAAGCATTGCAGTGCAGAGCTGTCAACTTGGAAATGGATGTTTCACTGTTTTCCATTAAGCTAACTCCTATTCTGTCTTTGGTTTGTAATATCTATACTGTCAGTTTGGATATCATATTGTCTGTGCTCTAATTCTTTGTAAGTGTAAACTGATTTGGATTCAGAAAAATGATTGTGAAAGGGTGCATTGTGTGGCCACACCACTAGGTGGTGCCCATGGCATATGCCTAAGTGGCCTTTACCTAGAAATGACATGAAACACATTAAGGAAGTGGCAAATTCTACTTTTCTAAATAAAATGTATGTATTCACCACATTAAATATGCATAAATGAGAACAGGAAATGTTTTGCCAGCTCCTAGCAACTACTGATCCTGCTGAGGCTCTACAGTATTAATCTGATCTAATTACTTATTTTGGGAGAAATGTTTTCTCAATGGCAATGTCACTATTACAATCTAAGAATTTTGATAAAAATACATATTAATAATAAAACAGTAATGTGTATACTCATAGTCAACAGACACATATTGTTGCATTGTCCTGTTTTAGTGAGGGAAAAAAAGAAAAACCACAGGTTTTCGGTAACCTTAAAAGTACATAAATAAATAAATGCACATACAAAAAACAAGGTCCTAGGGGGTACACTGTGCTTGGGATAGCATGGGGAGACAAACACTATAGCTATTGAGAAAAACGTTGGCCTTGTCTGACTCCGGCTTACTTGCAGGCTAATTAGATGTGGCACACTAGCACAGTGTTTCAATATTAATGTATGTATAGCATTCCTTCATACCATGGCATACAAAAGTGAGTTTTGAAGTTGAGAATGATTTTGTGTTTTTGTGTTTTTATTTTACATTTATTTTAAAACACTACTCTTGGGCTCTTGTGTGTTCAGTGTAATAACTAAAATACACACTTCTTTATAGGGAGTAAATTTCAATTTTAGTATAAATCTCAATTTATACGTAAGAGAAATACAGCACCTTTAGAGTTTATTAGAATATTCAAGACAAGACAAGATACAGAACATTTCTATTGCGCTTT
Organism: Hyperolius riggenbachi; assembly: GCF_040937935.1. Taxonomy (NCBI): domain Eukaryota; kingdom Metazoa; phylum Chordata; class Amphibia; order Anura; family Hyperoliidae; genus Hyperolius; species Hyperolius riggenbachi. The sequence continues at coordinate 228,590,475 of NC_090654.1, read as the reverse complement.
TCTCCTGGAAGACGCAAAGCGCCAGAGCTGCAGCCACTAGGGTGTGCTTTATGGGCAGTAGCAGTGTTATGGAGTCTTGCCCAAGGTCTCCTTACTGAATAGGCGTTGACTTACTGGACAGAAAGAGCCTGTATCAGAGGCAGAGCCCATAAAGATATACTTAAGTATATAAAAAAAGGCAGTTTTACTTACTTGGGGGTTCTACCGGCCCCCTGCAGTTAACCTGTGCCCACGCCCGCTGCTCTTCGATCCTCCGGTCCCCTTCCACGGCTCAGTTTCAGTGACTGAGCCTGTTGCCGGCCAATTCGCTTGCGTGGCCCTGGTCACGTGTATCTTCATTTGTGTACCCGTTGGCGAGAGTGTCCTGTGCAGGCGCAATAGAGATTTTCTCTTACTGCACCTGCACATGACGCTCTCGCTCATGGGAACACGAACGAAGATACGCATGACCAGGGCCACGCAGGCGCAGTGGCCGGCGACAGGCTCAGTCGCTGAAACTGAGCCACGCAGGTGACCTGAGGATCGAAGAGTACCGGCGTGGGCACAGGTCGACTGCAGGGGGCCGGTAGAACCTCCAGGTATGTAAAATTGCCTTTTTTGATACACTTAAGAATCCCTTTAAGCAGTACACTATCCAGATACCAAATGGTCTGCAGTCTTGTGTTCTTGGTCTGCTGATTTTCTCTATTTCTAGTATGTACCAGCTTTATAACTGGGATGTGTATACAGAGGTGCATAGGGGATAAAGACCACAAAATTACCCTTGCAGGAGAGAGGGAGAGAGTGTGACAGATATAGTGTGCTTCCACGAGTGTATTGCAGCTTTCTACTGCATCCCATATGTCACAGCTTTCTTGCACCCCACATAGTGTACACAAGTTTTTTTTTTTTTTGTATTTAAAATTGTTATTTTGTTAAAGAAAGATTAATTAACAATCCACAATAACATTACTTAATAAAGCCTGTTTTACAACTGCCACTTAAGGCGAAATGTATCAACAACAAATGACCATATAATATAATCAAAAATTGTCTCATAATATAGCAATGTAGATAATATTACTTAGAAATGCTAAGAATGTCAGTCTGCAGTGGGTCCTCAGTGACCACAAATTGAGCCCATAGGTGTTAGACATAATTGACAACCGAGTTGATAAGGCAACCGAGGGCCCCAACAGACCGCATGTCCCTGAGGGGGGAAAAGAGTCCCCTAAAAAGAGATAGAAGAGGAATAGCAAGAAGTGGAAATAAGAAATGAGAGAAAGAAGAGGAGAGAGAAAGTAAAGATAGGAAAGGAAGAAAGAAGGACTTGCCAGCCATCTATATCACTAGAACTTATACCAGACCCAAGTGTACACAAGTTTTACAGTGCCCTTCAAATAGATTTGCAGTTTTCTCTAGGCATAGATTTAGTTTATACACTACTGAGTATGGCACAAGCGGTAGTTGATAGTATTAATAATGGTAATTTTACATTACCGATAATATACTATTTCAAAAGTATTGCTCATGTCAAACTCCTTCTCTAATCCCACCTCTCACACTACCCCTCCTACTACCGCTACACCTAACACTAACATCACTGCCGCCAAAACTAACCTTACTACTACTCCATCTACTACCACAGCACCTAACACTAACCTTACTGCTGTTGCACCTAACATTAGACTCACTGCTGCTATGCCATACTAACTTGACTGTCACTACATCTAACACTAACCTCACTTTGATTGCACCTAACACTAGCCTCACTGCTGCTACGCCATACTAACTTCACTGTCACTACACCTAACACTAACCTTCCACTACACCTAACACTAACTATGGATCGTGTGTCTCTTACCATTCCTCGCGCCTGCAGATTATTCCATCACAGCCAGAGTGATGATGTAGCTTATTGAATTACCCAACTTTAGAGTGCTTCCTTGTATTGTACTGCACTTGCTACTGACCCCTATAATGTGTCTCAAATTCACGATGCCCTTATATGAGTCCTACTTTTCCAACCCTCGTAAGAGAGTCTCTCCTTTGCAGGGCCCCCCATAGTTACCCTATAGTTTGTTGGTATTTGGAACCAGTGTTGTGCGTAACGGCTGGTAATTTACGACTTGAAGTAATTACAAGCCATAATTGCAGATTCTGAGATCAAAGTCATAATCGGCCATGGTTACAAGTTGCGACTTCGAGTGCATTCGTAATTACACCTGTATTTTTTTTTCTTTTTAAATTATGCATATATGTATCTATGTATGTATGCAGAGCTGGGACAAGGTCCTCCAGCGCCCAAGGCAGAGACACCAATGTTTGCTCCTCCATCCCTCCCACCCCAGCAATCACTACTGATTGTTGTTAAACTAAGAGGCGCCCCAGGGCCCCAAACCCCCTGAACACCTTAATCTCTAGTTATCTGGCTTGCAGTCACTGCCATATATCCCCTTTTCTTATTTCTCTCTGCTTGAAACACAGTAGGGGAATGATAGCTGAGTGTGTTATGCACCCCCTCCTACACTGCTTCCTGAGGCTGGAGCCTCTCTTGCCTCTGCCTCGGCCCGGCCGTGTATGTATGTATACATGCACATCATTATTACCCGTTATCGTAAGACAATTTGAATTTCTATCGGTGATTCCAATTACAATCAAAAATACGGTGTAGCGACCCATAATTGTAAATGCCGATTACGATCACCACTATTTGTAACACTAATAGATAGAAAAATGAAGACATGCACACACACCTCCTAACACTTTAAGCTACTGCACAGAGGGCCTGATTAATTAAAACATACAGAAAACGTAAGAGTAAGCATAGGGAGAGCAGGTGTCCAAAACAACCAATCACATTCTTTGTTTTTTGTAAAACAGCTCAAGCTTGATTAGCTATTATGTGCAGGTGTACAGTTTTGGCTAAGTTTTCTTTGCACCTGTCTTGACAAATACACCCCAGAAATTTTCAAACTTGTTAAAAGAAATTTCAGTTAGATAGGCTATAGTACTTAACCATTTTAGCCACACAGACGTGAGTCTCATGTCCGCGTCTGCTGCTGCTACAGCCGCAGGGAGGTGAGACTCATGTTCGTACACTTTGCGCACAATCGCGATGGTCACGGAGACAGAGGAATTTGGGGGCAGGGGAACACCACCCATTAGAGGGGAGATGATTGAATGGGAACACAATTCATTAATCTAAGTCCCATTGTGAACGATCGATGGCATCAATGAGATGCTGTGATCATTAGTAACTTCCGACGTATCACGTACATGCATTACTTCCTATTTGCATAATTAAAGAACGCTATTAGGAAATAATGCGCGACATCTTGTGGCCAAATAGTAAATTACACCTACATACGTACACCTACATAGGTTAATTTTAATAAAAAAGACCCAACACAATTCAATTATGGGCTTGTAGTTAGTGATAGATGTAAACCTGAAAAATGCACCTTTATTTCTAAATAAAATATTGTTGCCATACATTGTTCAATTGGACAAATGGGCAAATAAAAAGTTTGGGTTAGATCCCCACTATAACGTTTTATTTTAAAATTGTAATGGCCAAAAACTGAGAAAAAACTATTTTTTTCCATTTTTTTTATTTTTCCCTTTAAAATGCATTTAGAATAAAATAATTCCTAGCAAAAGGTACACCCCAAAGAAAGCCTAATTGGTGCTGACAAAAACAAGGTATAGATCATTTTGTTGTGATAAGTAGTGATAAAGTTATTAGGGAATGAAGGGAGCAGCGCCAAAATGTGAAAATTCATCTTGTCCATAAGGTGAAAACAACCTGCGGCTGAAATGGTTAATAAGACCTTAACTACAATAACCTCCTTCTTTGCAACAGGGCCGCTTCTTGGGCAGTGCGGGCAGGGCGACTGCACTGGGCGCAGACCAGCAAGTAGAAGAAGGGGGGCGCAGGCAGAAGGACATAACTGCTAGGGAGCTGGTGACACGTAGTGCAGCCAAATGGAAGAAGAAAAAAGATTACCAGCGCGATCACCTTCCTTGACTCCTCCTAGGCTGCCTGCGTCAGACTTCAAGTCATCATCATGTCACCACCACGTGATGACACCTGACCTGATGTCCTGTAGCGGTACTGCAGGCTGTGAGTGTGCGGCACCCATGGAGGAGTCGGCTTTCCGGGCTCTCCTCGCCTGGGTGTTTTCCTGCTTCCTCCTGGATGAGTGGCTGGTCACTAGAAAGTAGGCAGATCTACTTGTGACCTGTGGCTGTGTTTCTGTTCTTAAAGAGTAAGGGTTATCGAGTCCACGGGGGTGGGGGGAAAGGGGCGCAATTTTTACATCCTCGCCCTGGGTGCTGTTTAGCCTAGAAACTGCCCTGCTTTGCAATATGTGGTTTGCTGGCAAATAAAGGGTGTACCTCAGGGCTAAATAACCAGAGGCTTTATTTAATAGTGTGATTGATTTTACTGACCGATTATGAAAAATGTAGGCGGTGAAGTAAACAAGATCACACACAGGAAATTCGCAGTGGCTGAAATCTACAGTCACTGAGGCAGAACTGCTCAATGACACAGATTAGCTGGATTAGAGCAAAAATTATCCAGGGTTAATCACCTTTACTGTTGTAGATCGGCCAGAAGCAGGTGCTTAATCACAGATTTAGCAGATTGCATGGCATGGTTTCCTTGTGAAGCTCACTTTTACAAGCTGAAACTCTAGAGATTATTCTTCCTTAGTATGTGATCACTGCTGGAAATTGGTAAGGCCAGTTCAGTAAGCCAAAATCTATTCAGTAAGGAGACACTTGGACATGACTCCCTAACTCTGCCACTGGCTATAGTGCACCCTAGTGGCTGCAGCTCTGGCGCTTTGAGTCCACCAGGAGAAAAAGGCGATATAAATGTCTGTGCAGTTTTTCATGGGTTGCAGTTCAAGTGGTCCCAGGGTCAGTCTTAAGGCAGATGGTGCCTGTGACCTGTGCTGGTATGGTGCTCCCATTTGGACCATCATATCTCTTTCCATAATACTGAGAAAGCATTTTTTTTAAAATGTTTCAAATAGAATTGTGTATTTGTACATAGGAAAATACTGCGCATTTGAATTGTTTACCAAGCCATGTGCCCCCAGAAATCTGTCAGCAGCATAGCCCCCCCCCCCCCCCTGCGCATAGAAAACATATAGCCAATGAGCTTTGGTTCCTGCATGTCATGTGACAGGGATGGAAGCCACATGGTCATTGGCTGTTTAGCACTTGTACACTGAAGAGGACCGGTTCCACTGCTGGAGGAAGCCAATGTACAACACTCCGCTGCTGTTCTCCATTATGTACAGCAGCGGCTAGCCCATTTTACAAGGGAATACATGAAATTATATCAAACACCTTAACCGCTTAAAAGGAACTCAAGGTGTGAGACCTATGGAAGCTGCCACATTTATTTCTGTTTTTACAATACCAGTTGCCTGGCAGACCTGCTTATCTCTCAGGTCAGTAGGGTCTAAATCCCACACCTGAAACAATCATGTAGCTAATCTTGTCAGATTTGTCATAGACATCTGATCTAAATGCTTGGTAGGGTCTAAGGCTTAAATAATTAGAGGCAAAAGGATCAGCAGGACAGCCGGGCAATGTGCATTATTTTTAGAGATGGCCGAACCTCCAATTTTCGGTTCGCGACCCGGGTTCGCGAACCTCCCTGCGAAAGTTCGGTTCGTGCAAACTTTTGCGAACCGCAATAGACTTCAATTGAATAATAGACTTCAATCGTGCAAAATCTGAATTTGACGCAAAGCAGCGTTTTAAGAACCGAAATCACATTGAATGCTAAATTGCAGGCCTAAAGTGCTTTAAAACATCTTGCATATGTATACATCAATCAGGGAGTGTAATTAGAGTTCTGCTTCACACTGACACACCAAACTCACTGTGTAACGCACCGCAAACAGCTGTGCTGGACTGGTGCGCACCATGGCCAGAGTGCAGGCCATGGCGGTTTTCAAGCCCATATGGTCACCGGGCTGAGGTAGCTGAATGACAGAACAGTGAGTGTCTAGCTGATCAAATTTGGTCTGTCCACAATGAAGCAATGACCTTATTATCTTGGGTGTGCCCCCCCTCGAGACATTCATATAGCCGGCGGTCATTGTGATATGCAAGCCCCCTCACCGCGACAAGGTAATTATCACGAAAGGGAATTGGCACATGTACATGCCTTTTGTTTTGTTGTTGCAGCCCCAGTGCAGCCAGAAAAATTAGGCAGGCATGTACATGCACCAGAAAAATTATTATAGCGGCCACAAAAATTCAGGAATCCGCCTGGAGTCTTGGACCCTGTTGGTGGTGGCGGGGAAGGCAGTCAAGCGGCCTGCAGGCAGAGATGCTGTGTGGGGAGCTACTTAGTCTTGGGGCAGGCAGTCACACGGTGTGCAGGCAGAGATGCTGTGTGTGGGGACTGACTTAGTTTTCGGGGAGGCCTGACTGTGCTTTGCAGACCACGTGGTCAGATGGTCCCTTGACCCAACGCTGTGTGCCAGAGATGACACCACTTGCCTTTCAATATCACGGTACAGTTTGGGTATCGCCTTTTTTGATAAATAATTGCATATCTTCCACTGCGGTGTGTGGATTTGCTTTTGTGTGCTGCTTTCCCTCAGGTGGTCATCCCATTGCAGTTTGTGCTTGATAATCATGTGCCTTCGTAAGGTAGCTGTCCCTATGCGGGTCTTGGTCTTTCCAGGGCTCAATTTTCTGTGGCAGAGAGTACAGATGACATTGCTCTCATCTGAGGCAGACACACAAAAAAATGTCCACACCACTGAGCCCTGGGGTGATGGCACTTTGGTGGTGGCGGCCGACTGAGTGTTAAGCGGGGTGCCAGAATCAGAGCAGGAGGAGGAAGATATGTCACGCTTCCGTGCGGAAGCTGAAAAAGATGAAGTGTTTTGTGTTAAATAGTCAACTACGTCCTGAGAATATTGGGGGTTGATGGCTTGTGCCTTCTTCTGAACACTGTACTTTGGTCGCGGGCCGCACAAAATCACGACAGCACGACCTCAAACAGACCTGCCAGGTGGCCTGCCTTTGCCTTTTGTTTTGTCCATATTGGGGGGGGGGGGGGATGAAGTGAAAGGTTTGCACTGACTTGACTAATACAATGTGTAGTCAGTCACACAGGCGCAGTTAACAGGTATGCACAGAGTGGTATATCACACTGCGTGCGCTCATGTAGGTAGGTGGGTGCATTGAAGTGAACAACAGGTAGTAGGTAAATGCAGGGATGGGTATTACATGTGCACCTGTCACACACAGACAGGTACCGGATAGGCACAGTGACACTGCGTGCGCTCACGTAGGTGGGTGGGCGCACTGAAGTGAACAACAGGTAGTAGGTATATGCAGGGATAGGTATTACATGTGCACCTGTCACACACAGTCAGGCACAGTGACACTGATTGACAGGGCTGTATATAATGCAAGTGGGCCACAAAAAAAATAGATCACAAGAACAAGATTAGCTCTCAAAAGTGCTGTTGATGGCTGCTTTTTTAGCAATAACAATCAGCCAGGAGCAAGCTAACAAGCCTACAAGAGCCTAACTAAGCTTTCCCTATGAGAGTCTGCAGCAGCTATCCCTTTACTAATTACTGCAGGCACACAAGTGAGTCCACTGCCTGACGCTGCCTGCCTTATATAAGGGGAAGGTGGGGCTCCAGGAGGGAGTGTAGCCTAATTGGCTACAATGTGCCTGCTGACTGTGATGTAAAGGGTCAAAGTTGACCCTCATGATGCACTATGGGGGTGAACTGAACTTCCGGAAAAGTTCCCGGTTCGCCGCGATTGCGAACCACGAAGTTCGCCGAGAACCGTTCGCCGGCGAACCGTTCGGGCCAGCTCTAATTATTTTGTCATGTCAGCCTCCATATCCCGCTCACCTCGGGTTCCCTTTAAGGCAAAATGGACATTTTAAACAATATATTTGTGCACTAATTACTGCATATACTGTAGAACATTTCATAAATGTCCATTCTGCCGAAATGCATGTGCAAGCGTGCTAGTTTTAATTACTTAACGCTGGCAGGGCGTTAAGTAATTAAAGTGTATTTCCTGTCACATAAATTGTACTGTATAGTTTTAATTATGGGCAAGAGGATATCCAACAGCCAGTTTTACATGTACAGTAACTATCCTAATTAGATCCTGCAATTTTCTTAAAGTGCTGCAGAAACCTCCTATACCTATACCATGCTCTTTGACAGCAATACAAAGGTTTCGTAGCTGGCAGAAGAGTAGGTCAGAGTAGCTCTCTTCCTGTCTCTTTCTATATTTACAGTGAGCGGAGGGATACACCTGAGCTGGTTTTACCTAGCCTTACCATCGCTTGAACTTCCAAACAGGTGGAGTAATAGAGCAGCCCAACAGGCTGAAGGAGAAAATCATGGGCATTTAGGAAACCCCCCAGTAATCTCATCCAAAACCGTTTAATAAGCAGACATATTATCAGTATTATGGGGCCTGTGAAAGAGGCAAAAGAGAGTGATGTGCATGTCTTGCCAACACCCCTGGGACATGCGAAGGTGCAAGCTGGAGGTAGGAGGGGTATCAAAGCATACATCAGCATGCTCCAACGCACATTCTGCACAGGGGGGCCCACACCTGTAGATCAGCTGACCCCACCATTTTGCATCCAAAGTTTGACAGTAAAAAAGTCGGCTTATCCTCAGTGATATACGTTATTTGTCACAGAAGCCTATCACTGCTGTGAAAGCTCCCCAGGATGTTCATGGACAGTAACTGTTACAAAAACAGATTCTGGAATAAAGTTGATGATATACCATATTCCTGTAATAAAAGCATAAAAGCTCCTAGCAATACTGTACTGTTAGAGCCGGGGAAGGGGGGGGGGGGGGGGGAGGGTCGGGGTTTGAAGACTTGTGATTTTACACATATGACATTACCACGGGACAAATGCAAATACAATAAAACTGAGCAAAAGTAGGTAGTAAGGAAACTTCCTTTCATAAAAGTCACACAGTACTCATAGCATCAACACATCGGGGTTTGAAGACTTGTGATTTTACACATATGACATTACCACGGGACAAATGCAAATACAATAAAACTGAGCAAAAGTAGGTAGTAAGGAAACTCCCTTTCATAAAAGTCACACAGTACTCATAGCATCAACACCTCAATAACTTCTACAACCCTTTTAAGACTTATCTGAGCACATGCCTTTGTCTAATAAAATCTGTTTAGATGGACAATTGTTGGTGGTTGTGCTGTGTAGTTCCCTGAAGGCAGATCCATTGTGCCCCCTTCCCCCTATGCATTTTTTAAATTGAAATGTTAAAAATGCAGTTGGATTAGTGGTTGTGCAGGCATTCCTCAACCAAGACATTCAGTTGCAGTGCTCAAGTATTGCATTCAATGTCTATCACACTGTTCAGCTGGTGAACCATTGTAATAGGCGTACATTGAACTTCATTAGTAAACCTTTTAATTATTAATGTCCTATTAGATGGCATACAAATTAATATTGCCTGCCATTTTCAGAGATGATACAAAATAATGTTGAGTTATCAACAAACTTATAGGGATTGTGACATGCTACACAACGATACTGACAGCAAGGCTATGTGGGAGAGCACATGGAAAGGAACCTATTTTCTTTAAATGTAAAACTATGCATCTTGAATGTGCTAATGACATAGCACTACATAAACTAAATGGAATACACCTGGAAAGATCAGACTTGGAGCAGTTAGGGATACTGGTTAAAAATAAGTTAATCAGCAGTACTCAATGACAAGCAGCAGCAACTAAAGCAAATACAAATATGTAAGGCATATTGCTGGGAACAGACGATGCAATTCTCTGGCCCCCCACCCACCCAATCGGTGGGAATCGGGCGATTAACAGCAGTTTGCACATTGCATCGTGTGTTCCCTGCATAAAAGGGGATAATAAAAAAGGAGATGATAGTATAAGGCTAAGTTTACACTGGGACATTGAGGAAGATTGCATTACAAATGCAAAACCGATGCGATGTTCACACTGCGACTGCTGTGTAATCTAAAGGTGGCCACACACCATACATTTTTTTTAAATATCTCTTCAATTTAAGAATTGCAATCGATTTTTCTGACTGATTGACTGTAACATTTAAAAATTATGACCAATGTACCAATGTTCAAATTTTTCCCCAATTATGATAAAAATGATTGGAAACTCTGAGAAAATTTCTAGGGTGTGTATATAAATAAATTGGCAATCTGACACACATCATACAATCTTTAGAAAAATTGAAGATAAATTTCCAGCATTCCGGATCAATAAGAATCGAAGAAAAAAAGGGAAATCTGATTGGATTTTTTAGTAGAATGAAAAAGAAAAGCTAGCTTTTGATTTTTTCGGGAGATCCGATCATATGTATCGAATTGCCGTAAAATCGGATCATTTTATTGTATCGTGTGTGGCCACCTCAACAGTGCCACATCCCAACACACTGCATTACAGCAGAATGGCCCAAAGGTTGTATAATGTATGATACGACTTTTCTGTTATGTTTCTGTTTTTACAGGAAATGCAATGCAACTACCACTGTGAACGTAACCGAATACTATATATATATATATATATATATATATATATATATATATATATATATATATATATATATATAGTCGCTGTATAGTGTTGTGAGAGAGTGATGATAAGTTATGAGGTATGTGTTGTGGCTGTGTATGTCAGGATTCAGGTATTAGTTAATGTTAGCATGCTGTGATGTGTTTTATGAATGTTCTGTGATGTGTGAAACTGTTATAAAAGTTGACTGTATGCCATGAAATCAAATTATGTGTGTATTAGAAAGTAGGGGCTTGATTCACAAAGCGGTGCTAACTGTTAGCACGCCTGTGAAAACCCCCTTAGCACGTCTAAACAAGCTTTTCGCGCATAAAACTTTACGCGCGCAAAACTTTATGCGCATAAAACTTTACGCGCGTACTGCACAGAGCGCAGGGCGCACCACGCGAAGTGCCCATTAAAGCCTATGGGATTTAGCGCGCGTAAAACTTTGCACGCGTAAAACTTTATGCGCGCAAACTTAGTGCGCGATCTAATTGAGAAATCCGGTGCTAACCTACTTAGCACCCTGGTTAGCGCATCTAAAGACTTTAGACGTGCTAAGTAGGTTAGCACCGCTTTGTGAATCAAGCCCTATGTGTTCAAATGCTTGTAAAAAGTAAGACGAATAATGTAAAAATGGTTGCCTTTGCACCTCAAGTAATGGTACAATAAGCCAGTGATTCTCAAACCTGTCCTTGCGACTCCCCAATGGTGCATGTTTTGCAGGCAACCTCCCCTATGCACAGGTGGGGCAATTAGTGTCTCAGCTACATGGAATCTAGCAATTCACCAATTACCCCACCTGTGCATAATTGCCTGCAAAACATGTAGCGTTGGGGAGTCACGAGGACAGGTTTGAGAAACACTACAGTAAGCATTAAAATCTGATGTTGAACTAGGGCTTAATGTATTTTTGAAGGAGACCCCTAAATCTCAGACCATGGCTAAAACTAATGCTGGCAAAAGGTCCACTCAAGGCACATAGATAAAGAGTTACCTAAATATCAAACACAGGCACACATATTAACACTTGCATACATACACGCATACTTACACATCTGCCTACACATACATACACGGACAAACATACATATTGTACATACGTATACACATACAAACATACCGGTACATCATGAGTTAAAGGGACACTACAGCGAAAAACTGTAACATTTAAAATATGTGCAAACATATACAAATAAGAAGTACATTTTTTCCAGAGTAAAATGAGCCATAAATTACTTTTCTCCTATAATGCTGTCACTTACAGTAGGCAGTAGAAATCTGACAGAAGTGACAGGTTTTGGACTAGCCCATCTCTTTATAGGGGATTCTCAGGAATATATTTATTTTCAAAAGCACTTAGTGAATTGCAGTTGCTCTGTCCAACTGCCAAAAAACTGTGTAGGGAGCAGGGAAGCTGGCCAGCATCATTGTTTAAATCCTTTTTCGGAATATCTTTATAAAGAATAAAAGCCTTGCTGAGAATCCCCTATGAAAAGATGGACTAGTCCAAAACCTGTCACTTCTGTCAGATTTCTACTACCTACTGTAAGTGACAGCAACATAGGAGAAAAGTAATTTATGGTTCATTTTACTCTGGAAAAAAAGTACTTCTAATTTGTATATGCTTGCACATATTTTACATTTTACAGTTTTTCGCTGTAATGCCCCTTTAAAGCTTTAGATTTCATAACAATTAGATATAGTAGTAACTCTAGATACAGTAGTAACTGTATCCTAACATCTGCAAGCAGACAATAGAATAAAATTGTGCAAAATCCTAATACAGATAAAATCGTCCATCTATCATTTAAACAAAATGTTATGAATAAACTTTCCTGATAGGGACACATAAGCTATGTATGCTGAAAAGTAAATTTGGGATAGACAGATTTCTTTTCATCAAGCTGGTGACAGACATGTCAAGTGTTATGCTCCTGTGTTAAATGACAGGTTCTCTCCTTAATTTCCCTACATTGCACTAATCTGGAGGTTTTAACCTGCACTTATCTGGGGGGTGGGGGAGGGGATTTCAAGGGAAGGAAGAGAAAAATCTGCCAAACAGTTGTCCATTCCTTGCTTGGCCGATGTTTCGCCAGCTTCTGTCTAAAGTTTTAGGGTTTACCCTAACTCAATATAAAAGCTTACCAAACAGACCCAGTGTAATTTAGAGATATAAATAATATAATCATTTTTTTATTCCAGTGTTATTTAGGTTTCACTTACTTGAAAACGGTAGAAGGTCCCATCATCCTTCAGTGTGAGGACATGGTCTGATATGGGAAAGATGTAACCTTGGGCTGCTATAAGGCTTCCTAAGTGTATTGCTTCCACTGAAAGAAAGCAAAGCATAGTTAGTTCAGGAACTTCAGGACATTTTAGGAACTACTGGTAATAATAATTCTACTAGAAATTAATTGTGTATTATCATTTATAGTAAACAACAAAGGAAAGACCAGCACTGCATATCACCAGATGGAAGGTACTGTGATGCTGGATCTTCTGCTGCAATGATATGTTGTTAACCAACAATGATCAGAATAATTAAAGAGACACCAAAGCGAAAAAAAAATATGATATCATGAATTGGTTGTGTAGTGCAGCTAAGAAATAAAGCATTAGGAGCAGAGACATAAGTCTAATATCAGTACAGGAAAAGTTAAGAAACTTCAGTTGTTATCTATGGAAATAGCCATTGAGCTCTACGACTTTCAAAGTCGCAGAGAGCTCTGACTTCTGATGATTTTTATCTCAACTGTATTGTTTTTTTCTTTAGCAGAGAACAGTTCAGGACAGGTCAAAAGTTCACTGCCTGTTCTGTAAAAACATTTAGAATGCTGAGTAGTGTGTAAATTGCAACTATGAGAGAATGATGCAAAGTTATAAAAAAAAGCTGTAAAACTGAAAATAAAATTATGAGAATATTTTTTTTTGCTACCAATGTTCTAGTAATTATCCGTACTGTACAACCAATTCATTATATCATAATTTTTTTCGCTTCAGTGTTTCTTTAATGTAAAATGAGAGAGTCAATGAAAAGGGAGCACTCCAAAGCTCACAGGACCAGATTTATCAAAGCATTACCGACATTTTTTTCTTCTAAAACTGTTCTAACCAGCAGAGGAACTGTTCAGCATGATAGTAAGAAACTTCCCAAATCTTACATAATACCGGCAGTTTAGCGTGGATTTCTAGAGCTGCACTACAGTTAAGAAAAGTGAAAATCCATTCCTAAACTGCTGCAGATTAAGAAGTGCCCAATAGCAGTTCTACACATAGTGCAGGCTAGACATGATTTGTGAAGGGCTCCTCCCCCTGTGCTGAATTCCTCCTCAGAGCCTGCTGACAGCAGATGTATTGGTTACCTCAGCAACAGCAATTTCCATCACACACTGCACTGCTTGAGAGACCTTCCTAACTCCTCCTATTCTTAAAAGTTTAAGAAGGAATCTGCACTATTTAGTGATTTCTTAGGATGTCTGAGACAGTTCTGCACAGCTTTCTAAAAACCTACTAGTATTTTGTCTCAGACACTCTTGATAAATGTCCCCACAGAGTTTTAAAGGCAAGTAAAAAAAGTGAAAAGAACCCTGGCCTACAGATTTTTCATGTGACAAATGTGCATCCTTGTCCATGAGATGAAAGGCTTGGTGTTTCATGACTGTGTTTTATGATGCAATTGAGCCCATTTTTAAACCTCTTGTAAACTGACTAACGGTATACATGGGGATTTTATTTCTATGTTGGCCATGTGACTCTGGCTTTGTTGTTGTTTTTTTTAATAAATGTGTTCCATGTCTAAATGCATGTTAAAGTATATTGCATTTAATTGATATTTATCTAGTAAAACCACTTGATTTACAGACTGCACAATTTAGGATGAGAGGTTATTCAGTGTATATAATTAATAATCAAATGAGCTATTATTATGATTGTATAACTTACAAAAGGCAGATTTGTGCCTCTAGAATAATTGCACTCACAACAATTGTTGGAGTATCTCAGTAAAGCAGGTAATGTTTTTATAGTAACTAGGTGATTCTAGTCCTCTTTTAGCATCTTCAGAAAGACTTCAATAAAATATTTTAATAATAAACATAATAAGCTATATTACTGAATGTATACACTTGTTGTATGTCTGTATGCATGTGTGCATATACTATATATAATTAATATTAAACTTTCTCCCAAAAACATATAGATACGTTAATTAGCTTCCTCCTCAAATTGACCATCGATGATCCACACGTGACAATGCTGGGGATTACATTGTGAGACCCTCTGAGGGACCACATAACAAAACTATATATTGTACAAAGAGCTGTGAAAGGAGACATATAAATACTAAATAATAATAATAATATGTGGTGAGGAGTACTTTGAGTTTATAACCAACAATTGTATGTGTGGTTGCAAGAGCAGGTCTAGGCGATACTGGAATATCTAAAGCCCTGAATACATTGGCTTTAGATCTGGTAAACAATCAAAATCTCACTGATATTGTTTTCCTGGGTACTTCTGTGCACTGCTTAATATTCCATTGGGCATTAGCAGACATTTGAAGGAATGTGAATCTGAAAAATGTTACTGCTATGTCGTGTACTGTTAAAGCATTGCATGAGAAGATTATAGTCAGCAGCTTTGGCAGTTTGGAGAGCAGGAAGTTGTTGATGAAGAAGCTAGGGAGCAAATACTCAAGCAGGGATGTCAAACGCCAGTCCTCAAGGGCTGAGCTCCTCACACATTTTTGGCACAGCTCAAATTAATTGATAGGACTGAATCAGGAAAGGTGTTGTTCATCAAGTAGAACACATTTCTCCATTTCTCAGTCCATCCTAAATATTGGAATAAATATGGGGTGCATGTAAAAAAAAGGCACCCGGTAAAAAGGGCACTGGAGATAGCTGCTAGTACAGGCCTCGGTAAACTATGGCTGCTTTGTAGGCGGCCCGCTCCTCCCCCTTCTCCCCCTCCCACCATTTGTTAAAAAATACGTGCAGTGCACTTACAAGAACTAACTCACCCAATCACTTTTCTAGCGGCGATCTCCAAGACAACAGCGGCGTCATGTGCACTGCCATCATTACATACCAGCGTGTCCCATTATGCTACCGCGCCATGGACCATGCCTCTGAAGCAAGTGCCTGGGTGAGTTACACTCAATCAGTCCTGGTCCCAGAAGCCTGGAGGCAGGAGGAAAAGGAGGGAGACACGCACTTATGCAGTGAGACGCCTTCCTCTTAAAAAAAGTTTTCCCATCCCTGCACTCATAGAATATGAGTAAAATCACTGATACTCTTCTACTTAATTATAATAGTAAAATATCAGTAAACATTACTGATATTTTTCTATGACCTAACCCAACCCCACTCTCTCACAGAACCCTCCCTCTACCAATGCCTAACTCCAAGACTCCCCTGGTGGTGTCTAACCTTTACCCCCCACCCGGTGGTGCCTAACCTTAACCTCCTGGCGGTGCCTAACCTTAACCCCCCCTGTAGTGCTTAAAGAGAACCTGAACTGAAAATAAAAAGTCAAAATAACCATACACAGGTCATTCTTACCTCCTGTGTAGTCTACTCATCAATCTCTTTCTCCTCTCCTGCGTCCCATTTGTCCACTGTGATCAATGGAATTCTCCGTCCTCCATTTTAAAAATAGCCATTACCCCATAACAAAGAGTTTGTATGTTCTCTCTGTGCCTGTGTGGGTTTCCTCCGGGCACTCCGGTTTCCTCCCACACTCCAAAAACATACGGATAAGTTAATTGGCTCCCCCTAAAATTGACCTTAGACTACAGTACTTACACTACATAATATAGACATATGGCAATGGTAGGGATTAGATTGTGAGCTCCTTTGAGGGACAGTTAGTGACAAGATCTATATATGTACACTGTACAGCGCTGCGTAATATGTCGGCGCTATATAAATACTAAATAATAATAATAATATTAATAATAACAGCTTTCTGGTCAGCACACTGTTAAACTGTAGTATCACCCACTTGAGCCGAAGGGAAACATGGACGTCACATTGCACATTCAGTTGTAACTGACAGCTGCTGATCTATAACTGACAGCAACTGGTAAATTTCAGTTCTGACAAAATATTGTCAGAAATGGAAGGGATCGCTGTAAAAAGAAGGAAGTGAGCTTCTGAGAGGAACTGACGGTGAGTATGTAATATTAATTTGCAGCTACGTCACGTGTTTATTTGAAATTATTTTCCTCTCTTCAGGTTCCCTTTAACCTTACCCCCCCCACCCGGTGCCTAATTGTAACCCCTAAGGACACCCCCCCCCCCCCCACACACACACACACACACTCCCCTAACACTAAAGATCCCTGCCTCCTAGCCCCTAAAGCAGCCATTACTGGTTATAAATGTGTACATATGGAAACTGGTTGGAGCAGGGCGAGACACATTATGGCTCACCATGCCGCCTCTGTAATTCCCGGCAGTGTTGAAAACTATCTCCAAATCAGAGCACATCGGATGGGACACTTAATTCGGGGTCCAGATATTGTCGGCATCCGAATAAATGTGCGCGGGCCGCGGCCTATAGAATTAAAGCTATAGCAGCACCCAAATCAGGTGCTACGTGGCCATGTGTGCCCAAGCAACCTGCTTCACTATAAATGGCTAAATAGCGGCTATAAATGGCAATAGCAGTTATAAGTGGCTAAAATGGTAGATAGTGGCTATAAACCTCAGCCACCTCTGGGCACCCAGTTAAACATTTATAGCCTCTAATTGCGGCTTTTAACATTGCTGGTTATAGCAGTGCCGTTTTTAACAGCTTCGTGGATATGACCCTTTGACCCTTAAGGACTGGAGTTTGACATCTGTGCTTTAAACTAGGGAGCTTTAACAAAGATGAAAAAGGCCAGCCACTTAGTACCTTTACAGGACTAGGGAAAGATTTATGCCTGGAGCTGGGTTCCAACTTTTTAGAGGGGCACTACAGTGAAAAACTGTAAAATGTAAAATATGTGCAAACATATACAAATAAGAAGTACATTTTTTCCAGAGTAAAATGAGCCATAAATTACTTCTCTCCTATGTTGCTGTCACTTACAGTAGGTAGTAGAAATCTAATAGAAGTGACAGGTTTTGGACTAGTCCATCTCTTCATAGGGGATTCTCAGGGATATATTTATTTTCAAAAGCACTTAGTGAATAGCAGTTGCTCTGTCCAACTGCCAAAAAACTGTAGCGAGCAGGAAGGCTGGCCAGCATCATTGTTTAAAGAGAAACTCCAACCTAGAATTGAACTTTATCCCAATCAGTAGCTGATACTTCCTTTTAAATGAGAAATATAATGATTTTCACAAACAGACCATCAGGGGGCGCTGTATGACTGCTTTTGTGCTGAAACCCCTCCCACAAGAAGCTCCGAGTACCGCGGTACTCTGGGCAAACTGCCACAATGTAACAATGTTCACAGACAGGAATTAGCTGTTTATAGCTGTCTCTAACAGCCAAAACAGCTAGGAGCAGCTACATAACCTGCCCACAGTAAAAATGTCACCATGTAATAAATGTCAGAATGTAAATCGGGGAGAGGAAAGATTTTACAATGAGCAAACACTGACTAAATCATTTATACATAATTATGGTAAAAAATGAAGCACTTTTTTTACTACATTATTTTCACTGGAGTTCCTCTTTAAATCCTTTTTCGTGAATATCTTTATAAAGAATAAAAGCCTTGCTGAGAATCCTCTATGAAGAGATGGAATATTCCAAAACCTGTCACTTCTGTCAGATTTCTACTGCCTACTATAAGTGACAGCATTATAGGAGAAAAGTAATTTATGGCTCATTTTACTCTGGAAAAAAAGTACTTCTTAGTTGTATATGTTTGTACATATTTTCAATTTTACATTTTTTCGCTGTAGTACCCCTTTAATAATAGACGCTGGTATTCCAGTAGGTAGAACTCTTTTCTGTAACTGTATTACCAATTACAACTATGATTGTTCAGTATTAAAACATGTTAAAAACATCTAATCAATCTGTACTACAGCAATTACAATTTTGAAAAGGCCAATCCCAGGCCAATGCAGCTTTTTATGGAAAATACCAAACAGATAATGGTCAATAAGCAGTATATGATTTTTTTTAAGGGAATGGCTTACTCTGACGACTGCACAGCATGCATTAAGACAAATTTAATGGTACTTTTAACTGGATAAATCTATAAAATAATGCTGGCCCAAGGGAGCAATCCATTTCAGACATGATCCATCAGAGTAGAGGACAGGTATCCTATAGACACACATACATGCATATACAAGCAGGGCAGACTAATAGCAGAGCCTTTCTTGGCTGGGGAGAGGAAATCAGTTTATTGCTATTATAGAAGCTGCAAAGATTTAGAAATTGATTTTTGTAATCACTGTAGCTAATTCTGAGGGATTTGCAATATTTGATGTTCCTGTATACGGTAAGAAAGACCATTTATTTATTCCTTGTCATCGAGCTATGTGTCTGTTCATCATGTTCAGTCATTCACTGTCCCCATCATAATCTGCAACCAGTCTGATACATGACCACAGACCTGTCCATGGGCTTTGCTTGACCCTGTTAAGTTGACTCCTGTGCTGACTCATCCCATCAACATCCTTTCTTGTGTGTTTTAAATAAGATTTTGAAAATCTGCCCAAAAAGAGGCTGGGGCGCCAGGCAGACATACAAGAAGTATGTAAGTGTGTGGACAAAGAAGCAATGACTGATTTAGGGCTGGTTCACAGCACATACACTGCACTGCACTGTAACACATTGGACAGGCAGCAAACAGGCTGAATGGACCTGTGCTTTTGCATAGTTCATTGTGGTTCTGTTCACTGTGTTACAGCACTGCACATTTTTCTGCATAGTGCATGTGGTGAATTTAATGAATGGCATGCATCTACTCCCAGGTGACAATAGAGTAGTGTGCTAGAGACCAGCGCTAATGTAACTGTGCATAATTGCACAAGTAGACATATCTTTGTTGAGCTAACGTATACCTCATTGCAATAATGACTTATGAACCACCCCTTAACTAATTACTTAATGATCACATGGGAACTGTACTATGGGCATTTCCCAGAATGCCAGGCTACCATTCCTATAATGATTCTTTGAGATAAATTAAGTCTTGGGCAAAAAATAATCATTTGCATATGTAAAATATGGTGTTTCTAAGGGAATTAAGGGTGGTAACTGGGGCACAGGGACTGGAAAATAAAGACGAGTGGTGTAGTTTTACTGGGAGGGAGAAGGTGCCCCAAAAAATAACCATAGATGTAATAAACATAAAATGGCTTACCTCTAAGAAGAAGGGGCAACGCCAATATAAGAAAGACATTTTAATAATCAAACACAAAAACGATAACGCGTTTCGCGGAGCACAGTCCGCTTCCTCAGATCAAATAAAGCAGGAATCGCGGACTGTGTTCCGCGAAACGCGTTATCATTTTTTGTGTCTGGATTTTAAAACGTCTTTCTTATATTGGCATTGCCCCTTCTTCTTAGAGGTAAGCCATGTAATTTTTATTACTTCCATTGTTATTTTTTGGGGTGCCTTCTCCCTCCCAGTGATATTGTTTACAGGCTTCCTAGCTATTAGAGGTGGCTGTCAATTGTTTGTTTTGTGTAACCAAACAATTGTTTTTTCTGGAGTGCGACCCATACATTTGAAGACAAAGAACCCAAGTAGGGACGAGATTTCCTCACCGGTTGTTATACTGTGATTGCTGGTCTTGCAACCCACCTTTGTGAGTACCTCATCACTTTGTATTTATCCAGAACTTGACATTAATATACTACACCATAAGGTGCTCCTGGTTTCTCTGTGTAATTTTGATGTATCTGTAGGAAGTCTTGGGAGGCTTGGGACTCCTCTGGACTACACACCTCCCCACAGTGGTGTAGTTTACCTTTTTCTACTTTGAAAGAGAAATATGCTTATGAACAAATATTCAGTTATCCTCTTGCTCCCCAAAGTACATTTTAAAAAATAATCTAATTCTAACTGTTGTATCGACCGTATACTGCTTTGTACTGATATAAAGATTTGTTAATAGAAATTAGAGAGAGAAAAAAAGAACCAAATGGGCTTCCTACCCATGATGTCCACTGAAAAGATCTAGCTACTACAGTCTAGTGCAGCCTTTCTCAACCTTTTTACCTTGAAGGAACCCTGTAAATATCTTTTGGATCTCAAGGAACCCCTGCAAACAATTTTTTGGTCTCGAGGAACCCCTACAATTATTTTTTAGGAGGCATGGTCTTTAAATAGGTTAGGCTGCTAATTTCACTATCTCCTAGTACACTGCCACTCATTATACTGTCTCCTGACCCCCCAATTTAGTGCTTCTTGTTACAGTACCACCTATTATAGTGTGCTCTATTATACTTCCCCAACGATGGGGTAAAATGCCAAGGAACCCCTGCAGAGTCCTCAAGGAACCCTGGGGTTCCAGGGAACCCTGGTTGAGAAAGCCTGTCTAGTGTAATTGCAATCCGTGGAGACAATTGTAAACAATAGTGGTGCCATCTCCAGAAGTAGTTAGCTAGTAGCAAATGAAGGAGGTTTATCTGGACTTTTTTCATGGTCATAATGTCACATCATCAGAGGACCAGAAACAGTGTGCGATGGCAAATGACCAGTGGTTAAAGAGAGCCCAAGGAGTGCATTCCAGGCCCATAAGGAATAACCAATATGCAGGTAGTTGTATATTAAAAGCAAACTTGTTTGGCTTTACTGTGACTGAGTTAAAGAGGAACTCCAGTGAAAAAATGTAATTAAAAAAGTGCTTTTTTACAATAATTATGTATAAATGATTTAGTCAGTGTTTGTCCATTAACATTTTTTTCCTCTCCCTGATTTACTTTCTGACATTTATCACATGGTGACATTTTTACTGCTGGCAGGTAATGTCCGTGGAAGCAGATGCTACTTGCTTTTTTGGCAGTTGGAAACAGCTGTAAATAGCTGTTATTTCCCACAATGTGATGTCAGAACCATGGTCCTGACATCACACTGTGGGAGGGGTTTCACCACAATATCAGCCATACAGAGCCACCTGATGATCAGTTTGTGAAAAGGAAAAGATTTATCATGGGAAAGGGGGTATCAGCTACTGATTGGGATAAAGGTCAACTCTTGGTTACGGTTTCACTTTAAAGAGGAACTGTACTGAAAATAACATAATGAATAAAATTGCTTATTTTTTACGATATTGCTTTATACATTATTTACCGTAGTCAATATTTCCCTATTATAAAATCTTTCCACTCCCTGATTTACAATCTGAAATTGATCACTTTCTGATCACAGGTTGTGAAATCATTAGTGCTGTGAGGTGCAGCTCTGTAAAATGTTTGTTTACACAGTGTGCCAAAAGCCAACAGAAATAACTGGTCTCCCAGGATGCTCTGGGAAGAGAATCTCCCATAGCTAAACAGCCTAAGCAGTGACATCACTGAAAGGGCACAGCTACATGACAATAATTAGAAATAGGGAGTGTTCCTGATGCTGAAATGATGATAATTAATGTAAAATTGGGTATCCTGAATAATTCCTGCTATATCTCACTATGGTGCCTATACAGTTAACATGATACGTGGGAAGCTATTAGATCTGTAAGTGTCAATAAGTATGAGGATAGAGTTTTGTTCACAATGGCTAGTCACTAGAGGGAATTTCGGATTATAATTTTATGATGCTAGGCTAAAACTATTCTTTTTACAAATCAAAATTGAATGTGGTTGTCTATCTGCTATGGGCAAAAGTTAATACACTTTTTACTCAATACCGGAGGCCTGCGTTTCTCATTTTCACTTCTTTCGGTACATTTTGTTACTTCTCCTCTCATAGCTGGCCTACGGTAAATTATTGATATGTTAACTTATAGTTTTCTACATGCCCAATTAAGATACAACTTTACTAGCCCTATAAAACACAGCTTGAACATTTTTCTTTTCATCACTTTATTTCTAAAGCCTGAAGTGAAGCATTACTGCTTATAATCATATATCACGTCCGCTTCCTGTTTCACATGATTTTGATTATAGGAAACGTTATGTAGGGCAGTCTGAATCTGATGTTTTCCAATGCATGCCCTCTTATCCTGAGATGAAAAAGCACATCCCTCAAGCTAAAGACTATTGTCATTATTATTACTATTATTGTTGTTATTATTATGATCAGTATCAATATATTTTATGTATAAAATGCCAACAAAACTTCACTAAACAGAGCATACAATCTCTCTCCACTGTTGATAACTATGGAGGAGTGGGGACATTTAACTTCGATCTTGCTAAAAATTGGCCTGTGTTTGTTTAGCAAACTCTTTTGCAGAATTGTTGCCTATTTTGCTTTAACCACTTGAGGACCGCAGTGTTAAACTCCCCTAAAGACCAGGCCATTTTTCTGTAAATGGGCCACTGCAGCTTTGAAGCCTCACTGCATGGCCGCACAACTCAGCACACAAGTGATTCCCCCCCCCCTTTTCTCCCACCAACAGAGCTTTCCGCTGGTGGGGTCTGATCGCTCCCCCAGTGTTTGTTTATTTTTTTTATAAATATTTATGTTATTTATTATTTATAAATTATTTATTTATTCTTTTTTAAATAAAATTGTGTATTTATTTTGTATTCCCAACTCCCTCCCTCCCTAAGGCTTAACACACACCATACAATCGTGGTTGTTCAATCTTACCACTTTCATGTAGTATAAGAGCTTATCCAATCAATCATTCAAGGTATTTTCAATCTGTTGGCCCTTATACTACATAGATTTGGTAAATCTGTACAACCAAGATTGTATGGTGTGTGTTGAGCTTAACAGTCTCCCAGCAGCAATTGCCGCTGGGAGACTGACGGCGGAGCAGAGCTCTGTCATCAGAGCGGGGATGCGCGCATCGGCGCACGATCTCCCGCAAACCATGCCCCAAGGACCTTCTGCCGATCGGTGTTAGGCTATCCAGGGGCTGCCGCTGCAGCCACGCCCCTTGGTGTTGCGCAGTTGGCAAGCGGTTAACTTTTCCCTTTTAATTGCAAATTGCGTTGAAGTCAATGGCGCAAATTTTATCGGTTAATAGCAAAGCCCTTATATGTGTTATAATCACTGAACTTGCAAGGTATGTTAAGGAAAATAGTGGTAACAAGGTTTTTTTGTTTTACAAAAAAGACTTAGTAGTTTCCGAGGATGATTTTAACTAGTTCACCACTAAGGACCAGAGCAACTTTCACATTTCAGCTCTCCTCCCTTTCATTCACAAATTACTTTATCACTACTAATCACAACAAAATGATCTATATCTTGTTTTTTTCGCCAGCAATTATGCTTTCTTTGGGTGGTACCTTCTGCTAAGAATTATTTTATTCTAAATGCATTTTCAGGAAAATAATTAAAAATGGAAAAAATTCATTATTTCTCAATTTTCCGCCACTATAGTTTTAAAATAAAACTGTAATGATCCCTCCTGTAGCGTATTCTGTCCGTTGCAGTGGAGCTGCAAATGGACAGTTCTGGCTTATCTGTTTGCATTCGGTTGTGCATTTGCAATGGGTCTCATTGTCATTTGCAATCGCTCTGCAGTTCTGGGCAGCTCAGGATGCTGTCATCATTCCACCAATTGCTTGTTGCTGCTGAGCTGCGAGCAGATAGCCCTGGATTTCCTGCATGCATGTTGTTACATAATACTGCATGTATTTCTTATGGAGGTCCTTTGCATTCACAGCCAGCTATCAAATGGTAATTAAACCAGCTCAGGATTGAGTGATTACCATTCAGCTGTGTGGAGATTTGCATACCTGCATTTATTGGCTGATGCCAGCATAAAAGTCTGCCTCCCATTTCATACCCCGCCCGTCATAGTGGTCAGTACGCTGATCTATTGGGCACCTTGTTACTCTGTATAGTTCTGTTATTATAGTTGTATGCGACCTTATTACTTGTGCTTTAGCTAGTTCTTGATTAATATATATGCAGACTTGCTAATATATATTTATTCGTTAGTTGAGCCATTTGTTATTTTTCTTATTATTGTGTATTGCCTAGTTCCATGCTTGATGGACATTTGCTGCATCCGCGGTGGATCAGTGAAGTCCATTATCCAGATAGCTTGGATTCTGCCATCACCACGTTGGTGACTCTAGTATTCCTGCTACTCTAGTTTCTGGGAACGTAACTATAGGCTGCAGTTGCTATTAGTTACGTTCTATCATGTAGTCTTGCCTGGGTGGATGCTTGCTGGTGACTGTTGTTAGCCTGCTTACTCTGCTTCTGTGGACGTGACTGTGAGTTGCGGTTGCTTCTAGTTACGCTCCAATCTATAGTCCTGTCTTGTACCTGTCTGAAAGCTTGCTATCGCTAAGGCAGCACAGTGCAAACTAAGGCAGCGCAACATCGCACTGCGCTGCCATTGTGTTTTATTTGTAGCGATATTGGAAGCCCAGAGCTGCAGTTGCTCTGGGGAGCCTGTGTAACCTCTTCCATTATCCAGCTTTTAGCTTTGTTGCGCTGGGTGGTCAGGAAGTATGACCCCCCAGCATTACAAAAATGTGCTACTACAGATAAAATCCACACATTTTATTTGCTCATTTATCCTAGTTATTACAACATTTAAAATATGTACCTAATACAATGTATGACGTATTTTTCAGCTTTGCGTCCACCACTAATTACAAGCCGTTATTTGCAAAAATAACAGTAATATACCCTCATGACATACATATTAGAAGAAGTTGAGTCCCTAAGGTAGCTATTCATTTTTTGTTTTAAATGTAACTTTTATTTTATTTTATACAAATGTTTTATTTTGGTAACTATGTGAGGGGAGGTAAGGGGTTAACTAAATGGGGATTTTATGTATATTTATTTAAGCTTTTTATTTAATTTTATGTATGTATGTAGGTGTAATTTAACTATTTGGCCATTAGATGCCCCCCCCCCCCCCCCCCACTTTATTCCAGTGTACTGTGAACTGATACAGGAAGTGTAGCGTGTGGGTTTTCACTTTAATTTTCTCAATGACCACCAGCAGCATCTCACAGGCACTTTGACCAGTGAATGGGAACTATGGGAGCGCGCACTTGTGCGCACAGTGGGCGACCGCCATGTGATACAAAAATATACACCTCTGGGACTATAAATGAAGTCCTTCGGGACATAGATATAGCGCCTCAAGAGGCATAACTAGTTAAAAAGAAAGAATGGTTTTCAAACTCTGTAAAATCACATTTTCCTTCTGTAAGTTTTTATATATAGTGCGTTCCGAGTTTTACATCTCCACAAAACTCTCGTCCGTACAATGGACAAGGGACTCAGTCCCACCTCCAGTGCCCAGGAGAAGGTCGGAATAACTAACCCCTATGCCTCTAGTTGTAGACTCTGGAATCTGTTTGCAGTAAAGGCAGCCATACAATCCCTCTCTGATCAGATTCGATCAGAGAAGGATCTATCTGTTGGTCCATCTGATGGCAAATCGACCAGTGTATGGCTACCTCAGATTGGCATGCTTGTTCAGGTCTAAAAGTATTAGAGGCAGATAATCAGCACAGCTGCCAGGTAACTAATATTGTTTAAAAGGAAATAAATATGGCAGCCTCCATATCCATCTCAGTTCAAGTGTCTTTTAAGGCTAATTTGAATTGACAATTGAATTATCTTTGTGTTTTGGGAAAAAAAAAAACCCTATGCAAGCAAAGAGAGAATATACAAACTACATGCAGATAGTTCGGCACACGTGTGTTTTGTTTTGCAGAAACTATATTTTTTTTTACACCAGGTTTATGCATAATTAAATAAAAGTAATGATCTATTAAATGTACATATAGGGCTTGATTCACAAAGCGGTGCTAACCTAGTTAGCACGCCTAAAGAGTTTTGGGCGTGATAAGCATTGCACTAAGTAGGTTAGCACCGCTTTGAGGGAAAAACTCCCGTGCAAAGTTTTGTGCGCAAAGTCCGGTGCGTGCGAAACGACGCATAGGGTTTAATGGCGTTGCGCGCATAAACTTTGCTCGTGTAAAACTTTACGCGCGAGTTTATTTTATCACACCTAAACTGAGTTTAGGCGTGATAATGGGCTTTTCACCAGCGTGCTAACAGTTAGCACAGCTTTGTGAATGAAGCTCATAGACTGCTTTGGCTGGGTGTTTAAATGAAGGCTGGAATGCTACCCCAAGTGTACATACTGAAAGTAAAGAAAAAATGCTGTACATTAACCAGCGTTAAAGCATGAGGACAGAATGCTAGTGCCCAGTGGAGGAAATGTATCAAAACCAATGCATGGAGAAATTGAAGCAAAACTAGTGCAAAGTTGGAGCAGATGCCTAAATCAAAGTTTCAGATTAGTCGCTCTGAAGAACTGTTCTACTTCTGTTCCTGCCAATTTTGTTCTATTTTTTTACATGCTTTGGTTTGGATAAATGTACCTCTGCTCTGCTTGGATAAATGTGACTCTGCTCAAGGGACAACACTGTCCATGTTGTTCTCAAATTGATTGGCATATTGTTCTGACTGCACAGTGTAAAAGTGGTTGTCATTTATCAGCCTCCCCTGACTATTCTGCCTCCCCATTGATGTGTTGTCATTTAATCTATTTCCAGAGAAAAGAAAGAGCCAGCAGCCTCAAGACCACTCTCTGCATCCCATGGACTTTGCCCTTGCATATAATCTGCCTAGTGACACCCATGGTCTGTATTCTAATTGTATGTTTTTTACTAGTGCCACCATCCTATTGGCTTCTATAGGTCATAGCCAGATCAGCAGAGGGAATGCAACCAAGGAATATGCTTCCTAAGTGCTAATTAATACACAGCTAGGAGTTGTATGCTTTAGTATACAAATATAAACTCAATTTAGAGTTGGGATCTGCCTCGCACATTTAGATAACAAGTTTATGAACTGCAATATGAAGAAAGAGGATGGATTCTGGCACTCCGATTGCAGAGGTAATTTATTGCAGCACGGTTTGAAAAGTTTACAAACATGCCTGTGTTGACAGCTGTTTCGCATGATGCCACGCCTCCTCAGGACACCAAGGCTCCAAGTTTATGAACTGCTTTATTTTTCTGTCAAAAAATTGCGAAAATAAAATTGCTGCTGGGACCTGGGCCTGATATTAGGTGCAGTTCCCCATGAAAAGATAGACACAATGGCATTTCATTTTTTTTTTTTTAGACTAACTAAGGCTTTACTCTGATTTTCAAGAAGAATATGCGTTCAGTAAAGCAGAAATGCGGACTGAATGCACAGTTTCCAACCCATTACCTTTTACTCTGCATTTCATCACCATTTTTAATATCCCTGCAAGATATTTTAAGGAATAAATCAAGACATATGTCCTTAAAAAAAAAAAAAGTAAAAGGTTTTATGAAAAATATATGCTGGCTGTGTGTGATTTTTAGGCATTGGCGATCTCACTCCTGGGAAATGTCCGGCCTTGATAATTCATCTGGCTCAGTAGGATAATTACAGCACAGTTGCTTCATATACTCGGGTATTATAGTGCATGTTAAGTGTCCTGAGGGACTGCTCAAAGCATCCTGGGCTTGTAGAACTGTATGCTTGAGACGTTCAATCAAAATGCCTGTCCTTAAGCCTTAGATTTGAGTGTTACTGAGCTAAAGGTCTGTAATTTCAAGATTTCACTATTCCAAATGAACTCAGTACCTTTCTGACTGTGACCGTTTTGAGGATTCTTAGACAAGTGATCTTTCTTTTATCTTTTATCTTGTCTTTCCTCTTTTGTATGCAGGATTTGGTAAGAGCGGGCAAAGGATGTGAGACTCCATCAGTAATTGGCTGGAGAGACTAGTGCAGAGTGGTCACCCCACAGACAGATCTCCACTCCATCTGACAGCTGCTTAAACGGGGCATTTTATCTTTCAGTACGCACTTTCAATAATGGTGGTGTGAAACAATTATTTTTGATCATTTGGGTGGCCTTTTCCTGTACAAACACACTGCTTGGTGAGCAGCATGTTCTGCTCTATGGAGAGGGGAGGGCAAGTGGGAGCTGCCGATGCCAGTCATGGTAAAAAAAAAAAAACACATTAACTTGCAGTTGACATGCATTGGGGAAGGGGGGTTGGGTGTTCACCTGCACTATGAAAGAGAAGAAAAACGATGTGCAATCTTGCGCTAATCATACACAACTCTGGTTATTCCTGATACAACCACTAGCAGCTCCTCCACCCTCGGCTGAAGGGTATAACTGTAGCACAAAGAAAAAAAGTAGAAGGAGGAGCGCTCCGTAGTGTATTAAAACTTTTAATAAAAAAACATGCAAAGCTTGACAAAGGCATGGATACGCCGAAACGCGTTGCGAAGTTACTGCACCCACCGATCAAAGGAAAGGCTCCCATTGTCCATTAACATCTAGGACTACCCCCACTGCTGGCCACAGAGGAGGAACAGGTTGCCACCCAGGGTCATCGGTTTGGGTTTTTTTACCCAAGATATGTCTGTCTTTCATCACTTTATAGTAAGTGTTTCTAATCATTGCGTGTTTTTCTATTCAAAGTTTTAATACACTACGGAGCGCTCCTCCTTCTACTTTTTTCTTTGTACTATGAAAGAGAACCCTAATTTGTAGGCAATCTAATTTGCTAGTGTGCAAACCCATGCTTTTTTTTCAATAACAACATTTTTTATTGTCTAGGAAGAACATTATGATACAGCCAAGTATACCACAGGGCATGGTTCAGGTAAGGTCTTAACAACCTTCATATATGGAAATGAGTAGAAAAAAACATATTATATTCAGTAAAAGGCAAATAAGGTATCTGGGGGCTTGTAACCCCATGATCTAAACCAGGGGTGTCAAACTCAATCACATAAGGGGCCAACATCTAAAACCTAGTGTAGGTCATGAGCCAAATTGTTTATTGAGATTTAACATTTATTGAGTTGCCTCAACCTAAGTGGCGTATCTATAGGGACCCCAGGGGGAGGGGCCATCTGCTCCCCCTTCTGCAGAGTAGCGCAGTGCAGCAGTTTAATATTTACCTGCTCCAGTGCTGCTTCAGGTCTCCTCTGATCTTCCTGACAGCCACACGTTCTATGCTGCATACCTCTAATCTTGTTAGGGGTGTCCCATGAATTATTGCACCCCGGCTCAAATAGACAATATTTCAATCAGAGACACTGCAACCGGTGTGCTCCTCCGGACAGGAAGGTGTACTGTCCTTCTTTTGCTGCTTACAATGATGGACATTGGAGGCCCTCAAGGGGCACATGAAATGGCAAAGCGGGCCACATTTGGCCTGCGGGCTTGTGTTTGACACCTGTGATCTAAACTAAACTCTACGGAACACAACTAGAACCTGTATCCAGGCATAAGAATCCAGTCACTTCATGACTGGGATAACTATTAGGACTCAACTTAGGCTGCTTTCACAGTGCGATGTTACAGCCGCACGTTATATAAAGTAATAACGCAGGCTAACGCACAGCAGCACAATGTATGTGTTACATTCACAGTGCTCACGTTGCGTTGTGTGTAACGTGTAGCGATATGTAGAAGGTGCTGCATGCTGTGCGTTGTCTGCGTTATTAGCTACGTTTGACTGTTTGCACATGCTCAGTAATGTTTTCGGGGTTATTTTAAATGTGACGCATGCACCGTTTTCTTTCGATCAGTATGAGTCAAAAAGTACGCATAAAGTACACATCAAGAGACGCATAACGCAGTTCCATATAACGTCCAACTTCAAAGCTAACATGCGTTGCGTTAGGGGCACGTTATGCGACCTTAACGTCGCATCAAACGCAACGCCTTAGTGTGAAAGAGCCCTTAAAGTAAAAAAAGTACCATAGAATGGAAAGGTCTTCAGGAATGGATAGGAAAACAGAGCTCTGATTTTGATATTGTTCAACATGGAATCAGAGATATTAATCTGCAGAGTATATGTACAAAATGAAGCTCAAACAGTCTGGAAAATGTAGATTGCATAAGGCTTAACATTATGTGAATCTAAGGAGTGGCGGAGAAGAAAGAGCCATAGTTATAATTAAATCCGTGAGAATAAAATGGAAATGGATATAAGGAATGAGCCGCTAAGCTGAAAGGATGGGGGCAGATAAACTATGGAATGTGGCAACAAGCCTAGGCCTTTACAAGTACTTCAGCCTCAATCATGGATTTGTCTTGATTGTTCTTAAATTAATTTGAATATAATGGTTTGTTTTTTTCTTGACCCTTTTTGTTTTTAAAAGTCTTTTAATAAAGTTCATGTTTGTACAACATCTATAGATGTTTTTAGGTGGCCATTTGTTTTCTTACAGCACTTTTAAGTAGTGGGAACAGAGCACAAACATTGAAGTGTACCCGAGGGGACAGGTGACATGATGAGATAAACATGTGTATGTACTGTACAAAACATTAATAACTAGGCTGTTTCACTTGTTCTATTTTGCTGCCTGAAACAGTTAATTTCCAGGCATGGAGGTGACAGCTTCAGTCTTGTCAGTACCTTGTCAGGAATATAGTAAACATCACTGATAAGCTAATTACAGCCATAAAGTTTTCCTGGCAGAATACAGCTTCTGAGAACAAAGGGAGATAAAATGCATGAACTATTGACCTTTTTCTAACTCTGGAACACTTATTAGGCTGGCACTGATCAGAGGCAACAAAACATTCAATCTGCTTTGTAACTGTTTAAATATAAAATAAAACCATGGGATATCTAAAATGGTCAATTTTAGGAGTAGGAGCATAAATACAAGTTACTTTAAGTTCTTTTCCTCATGTAAATTAATTAATTCATAAACAGACTATATGCTATGAGACTTGATCACCTGGATCTTCAACATTGAGGTTCTTCATCAGCCATTGGACAATGTCTGCTCCTAAATGAGAAAGATACAAAAAAACATGTAAAATTTTGTTTATTTAATAAAAAAAAAAATCAGTTTACACATACAGATCAGAAGTATGAATGTGAGCTTCCACTTTGTCCAATAGGTATATATATATATATATATATATATATATATATATATATATATATATATATATATATATATGTGTGGCTATGTGGATACATAGGTGTCGATTATCAGGAAATTCCTTGCTGCTAATTACGGCTTTTACTATTGCCGCCAAAGGCGGCGCCATTTTTACTGCCGTTTGTCCTGCACCATTTTTATCTGCTGCAAAAAATTTACAGGGTCAAGAAGTATGTTAATGGCATATATGAATATATTTACATCAGCATTATACGAGTTGAATATGTAACACTACTGTTCTATACATACATCTAAAAATAGTACAGTTTTTCTACCTGATAAATCCGCTACCACGTTACATGTACCCATTCCTAGTATGGAAGTCCAATCTTGTCCCCTCCCTCCCTGGCCATTTCCTCGATGTAAGGCTTGGTGGTGTATTCTCCACAGTCAGCATGCAACGCATGAGCTGACGTGGAGGAGGTACACACACTAGCACAAGGAAACAGGCTATCCCTAGTATAGTGGAGGGGAGGACTGACTCCAGAAGGAGATTGTGGCGCACAGAGCCGGTGCAGATCCGACAGCCACAAACAATACTTTCGCGATAACGTCTCAGCGCAAGGTAGCGCTGAGCGCATAAACCAGAACTGAGGAGATCAGGACAGGTAGACAGAATGAACGCTTGCTAGCTAGCCGCTACTTAGTGACAGCAAGCGTCCACAACAAGACAGACTGGAATGAGGCAGCCAAAGCGTAGCGGCGATGGCGTGCCTCACAAAGACAGGACAGGATAGTCAGGAATTAGCAGGATCAAGATAGATGAACGTAACACAGACAAATATACAAATAGTATGATTTCCTAGCGTATTACAATTACAGCTATCAATGAAACTATTTGTAACGTCTGACTAACATATGTATATATCGGCAATGAACCGATATATGACATAAGCAGGAACACTGACTTAGGACTGGAACGATACAGGGAACAGGACTCAGAAGGATTCGCTATCTCTTCGCAGAGATGAACGCAATCCACAAACGGTAACAGGACAGGATTCAGA
Organism: Hyperolius riggenbachi; assembly: GCF_040937935.1. Classification (NCBI taxonomy): domain Eukaryota; kingdom Metazoa; phylum Chordata; class Amphibia; order Anura; family Hyperoliidae; genus Hyperolius; species Hyperolius riggenbachi. The sequence goes on along the minus strand of NC_090654.1, from coordinate 228,557,860 downwards.
AGGATTCGTTATCTCCTCGCAGAGATGAACGCAATCCACAAACAGGACCAGGAACAGGATAACTAGCTCAGCACGGGTGATCAACGTGCTAGAACTGACTAGCTGAACACAGGATATAAACAGTTCGTGTACGTATATATCAGCGTCACTGATGTATCAACGTAACACGAATACAAGGAAAATAATAAACGTGCTGGTATGCATATATATGGGCAATGAACCAATATATGATGCAAAACCAGCAAAGTATCTTTAGAACAAGAAACACGATCGGGGGCTGAAGCGACAGCAAGACAGGCTTAAACTGAAGCTATGAAAACCCAAGGAGTCCTGCAGGAAGCAGATCTTTATACTGAGGTCATCCAATGGGAGCAGACATGCAGATTCCCACACAGGTGAATGATAATCAGTCACAAGCTGACAGCAGGGAAAGGCAGACAAAGCTATGCAGCTTGCATGGAAAGAGATCAGAACTGCCTGAGCTGCAGCACTACTACTTCCAGGAATACCTGCTGCAGCAGCGATCATGACACTCGACCAGCACAAACCATAAACCATTCTCTCCATCAATACTATAGGCCCAGCAGTGTTCGCATGGGATAGTGTGGGTAAACTGAAAACCTGACCTAAGATAGCATACTCTTAATATAGCAAGGGGTCATCATTGAAAGTAGGAAATGTAGCTAGGTTGCTCAGGCTGCATTGTAAGTGGTATTACCAATTCTATTATCAGCAATCCATGGCAGGATCACTTTAAGGACATTTATGTGATGCACTGGAACAAGGTCTTTTTCACTTGCAGCCTCACAGTTGCCATAGTTGAGTGTTCTTGACTGGTCTGAAGAATCCTTGGTATACGTTTTGCTTCTCTGGCGAACATCAATGAATGATTAAAGTTGGAGAAATAGCAATCAAGCAAGTTGGAAAACATTGCCTGACTGCTACTGTTATCATAGGTTGATAATCTGTGCAGTCAGGCACTGCTTACTTGCCTTCTCCAGAGTGTGAAGTCAACCACAGAGAGAAGAACTGGGACAATGTCATACAGCACACAAGACTCTATTTGCCAGGTTCCTTAGCTGACATACTGCATGTACATCAAACATAATTCAGACACATACTTTAAATAATACAAACATACAATACACACATAATTCAAAAACACATGCACACATACAAGCGATGTACATGCATGTACACAGACATGAAATGCACACATGCCAAGCTTGCTTGTGCATACAAAGTATACATGCACACACATAGGCCCATATGCAATTAACTTATTCTACTGAGTAGTGGCTGGATAGCATAATGGTTCCTTAGCTGACATATTGCATGTACATCAAACATAATTCAGACACATACTTTACAAATATAAACACACAATACACACATACAGTGATGTGAAAAACGCTTTGCCTCCTTCCGGATTTCTTATTCTTTTGCATGTTTGTCCTACTTAAATGTTTCTGCTCATCAAAAACCGTTAACTATTAGTCAAAGATAACATAATTAAATGATGGTTTTTATTATTTAGTGAGAAAAAAAACTCCAAATCTACATGGCCCTGTGTGAAAAAGTGATTGCCCCCCTTGTTAAAAAATAACTGTTGTTTATCACACCTGAGTTCAATTTCTGTAGTCACCCCCAGGCCTGATTACTGCCAAACCTGTTTCAATCAAGAAATCACTTAAATAAAGAGGAACTCCAGTGAAAATAATGTAGTAAAAAAAGTGCTTCATTTTTACCATAATTATGTATAAATGATTTAGTCAGTGTTTGCTCATTGTAAAATCTTGCCTCTCCCCAATTTACATTCTGACATTTATTACATGGTGACATTTTTACAGTGGGCAGGTTATGTAGCTGCTCCTAGCTGTTCTGGCTGTTACAGACAGCTGTAAACAGCTATTTCCTGTCTGTGAACATTGTTACATTGTGGCAGTTTGCCCAGAGTACCGAGTTCCCAGAGCTTCTTGTGGGAGGGGTTTCAGCACAAAATCAGTCATACAGCGCCCCCTGATGGTCTGTTTGTGAAAAGCATTATATTTCTCATGTAAAAGGGGGTATCAGCTACTGATTGGGATAAAGTTCAATTCTAGGTTGGAGTTTCTCTTTAAAGAGAATCTGAAGCCAAAATAAAAATGGCTTTTTAGCTTATATCCCTATGAGGCATGTATGCCCCAGCTAAAACACCCCTATTGCGCTGCATAATGAGGGGTCTTTACCCCCCAAATCCCTCCGCAAAATCCACAACTTTCTTGGTCGTGGATTTTGCTGCCCCTGTGTGCTTCCGTGTGAGGCCGGGGTATGAGCCACAGCCCTGCCTCACACACGTCTGTCAGCGCGTATCTCGGCCTCTCCCCCGCCCCTCTCAGCGAAGGAAGACTGAGAGGGGTGGTGGAGAGGCAGAGATCTGCCGCTGACAGACGCGTGTGAGGCAGGGCTGCAGCTCATAGCCCTGCCTCACACGGAAGCATTCCCCGGGCAGCACAGGGGGGATTTGAGGGGTAAAGACCCCTCGTTATGCAGCGAAATAGCGGCGTTTTAGCTGGGGCATACATGCCTCATAGGGATATAAGCTAAAAAGCCATTTTTATTTTGGCTTCAGATTCTCTTTAAATAAGAGCTATCTGACACAGAGAAGTAGACCAAAAGCACCTCAAAAGCTAGACATCATGCCAAGATCCAACGAAATTCAGGAACAAATGAGAACAAAAGTAATTGAGATCTATCAGTCTGGTAAAGGTTATGAAGCCATTTCTAAAGCTTTGGGACTCCAGCGAACCACAGTGAGAGCCATAATCCACAAATGGCAAAAACATGGAACAGTGATAAACCTTCCCAGGAGTGGCCGGCCGACCAAAATTACCCCAAGAGCGCAGAGAAAACTCATCCGAGAGGCCACAAAAGACCCCAGGACAACATCTAAAGAACTGCAGGCCTCACTTGCCTCAATTAAGGTCAGTGTTCACGACTCCACCATAAGAAAGAGACTGGGCAAAAACGGCCTGCATGGCAGATATCCAAGGCGCAAACCACTTTTAAGCAAAAAGAACATTAAGGCTCATCTCAATTTTGCTAAAAAACATCTCAATGATTGCCAAGACTTTTGGGAAAATACCTTGTGGACCGACAAGACAAAAGTTGAACTTTTTGGAAGGTGCATGTCCCGTTACATCTGGCGTAGAAGTAACACAGCATTTCAGCAAAAGAACATCATACCAACAGTAAAATATGGTGGTGGTAGTGTGATGGTCTGGGGTTGTTTTGCTGCTTCAGGACCTGGAAGGCTTGCTGTGATAGATGGAACCATGAATTCTACTATCTACCAAAAAATCCTGAAGGAGAATGTCCGGTCATCTGTTCGTCAACTCAAGCTGAAGCGATCTTGGGTGCTTCAGGAGGACAATGACCCAAAACACACCAGCAAATCCACCTCTGAATGGCTGAAGAAAAACAAAATGAAGACTTTTGAGTGGCCTAGTCAAAGTCCTGACCTGAATCCTATTGAGATGTTGTGGCATGACCTTAAAAAGGCAGTTCATGCTAGAAAACCCTCAAATAAAGCTGAATTACAACAATTCTGCAAAGATGAGTGGGCAAAAAATTCATCCAGAGCGCTGTAAAAGACTAGTTGCAAGTTATTGCAAACGCTTGATTGCAGTTATTGCTGCTAAGGGTGGCCCAACCAGTTATTAGGTTCAGGGGGCAATTTCTTTTTCACACAGGGCCATGTAGGTTTGGAGTTTTTTTTTCTCACTAAATAATAAACCACCATCATTTAAAACTGCATTTTGTGTTCAATTATGTTATCTTTGACTAATAGTTAATGATTTTTGATGAGCAGAAACATTTAAAGCGGAATATAACCCTGCATTTCAACTTTGCTCTAAAACATTATTTACAGCATATTATATGCAAAAAGCATTTTTTTTATTAGACCAGCATTGGAAGGGTTAAACACAGAGGTTTAAAGTTCCGTGGAGAGATATGCAGAAGTTCAGATTGTTACATTCTATTTAGTTATATGTATCTATTGAGAAATGTTACACACTCTTTGGCTGTCCTCCAGCTTCTTCTCAGTCCGAGAGATGAGTCACATTCAACACTTCGATACATTTATGTAAACAAAATGTATCTATGTCAGCTTCGGATGCATCTGCAGAAATCTCCAGGAACTTTAAAGCCCTGTGTAACCCTTCCAATGCTGGTCTAGTAAAAAAAAAAAAATGCTGGTTGCATATAATATACTGTAAATAATGTTTTAGAGCAAAGTTGAAATGCAGGGTTATATTCCGCTTTAAGTGTGACAAACATGCAAAAGAATAAGAAATCAGGAAGGGGGCAAATAGTTTTTCACATCACTGTAATTCAAAGACACATTCCCACATACACACAATGCACATAAATGTACACAGATATGAATTGCGCACATAATTGCTTGTGCATACAAAACATACATACACACACCAACGCACATATGCAATTAACTTATTCTACTGAGTAGTGACTGGATAGCAGGAGACTTGGGTTTAAATCTTGACCCTTCCTGTTCAGTAAGCCAGCACCTTTTCAGTAAGGAGCTTGGGCTAAACTGCCTACTGAGCATGCCCTAGTAGTGGCTGCAGCACAAGCGCTTGGAGTCTGCCAGGAGAACAGCACAATAAAAATGTTGTCTTCTCTGAGTTATCTCCTAGGAGATCATTTTCATATTTTCTTTCAAATAACATTTAAGCATTTTACGACTGAAAAAGTACCTAAAAGTTGGTGAAAAAGTACTAATTAAATTATTCTGAGTATTTTCTTGCTTGCTGGTGGATTAAAAGGCATCTTATGACAAGGTGTGAAAATATCACCTAGGAGAAAACTCAGGGGAAGAATGTAATTGCATACGGCCATTGTGTATTCACACAGGCATACTGTACATACTAACACACAGTACACTTTATGCACTCCAGCCAGGCCCAAATTACATATGTCACATAAAGGTGCGTACACACGCAGTACATCCGGCAACGACGGGTCCGTCAGACCCTTCCGCTGGGCGGACGTTCTGAACGATCTGCCGAGCGGTGGTGCGTGTGTACGCACCTTAAGCCATAATAAGCCCCCATATCTATTACACTTTGGAATAAATAATTGAATGAGAGTATTATAGTGTTGCTTAATATGGCAGTTCTGTATGCACTAAGCGCAGTGTATAGAGCAGGGAAATGGAGTGAGACAGGAGAACAGAACAGAGGGGGCTGTGCAGGGAGAATATAATGGCCCAAAAATGACAAGTGAGAGACAAGTACTTTTTCTCTGTTCTAACAACATGTTACACCTACAAAGCTATTTGCGTCACTTTCAAAGGGAAGAAAAATTTGCTCAAACTGGAAAGTGACGTTGTCCAATCTTAACTGCAACATAATCATGGACATAGGCTTAAAAGAAAAAACATAGCTCACGCGTATCGGAGCATGGTTCGCTCCTTAGTCATAGCTGTGTCACTAGCCTTGAGTAGAGAATTCACCTAATATGCAAATCTCATTCACACAGGAAAAGGAAGCAGAATTTGGCAAAACAAAGCTGCTAGTTGATCACTTAAGGTGGCTATGCATGGATGGATTTCTGGCAGATCTGCCTGTGATCAAATGACCCCTAGCCAAGCTTGACTGACAAACTTTGATTTACAGTTCATTAATAAAAAGCTAAACTGGGTATGGTGGTAAATCTCAATTAAGTGAATGTGTAATGGACAGGGATCAGGGGCCACACAGGGTTGTACTGCATCAAGCAATACATACAGTGGTCCAATCAATTCACAATCAGATTTCTGGTGAAATATAATTGCGGTATTACGCTAGTAGAGGCAAAAGTTCAACGAAGACTCAATCAGATTTCAGCTGTGATGGTGTGGCGCAAAGTGATAAATTGATTGCTTTGTGGCCCACACTGAGCTGCTATTGACACATGTGTAACTATCTTCTGCCAACATTTGATTAATTAACATAGCTGCTAACTGATCAATGGTTATCTGATTTTACTTGCTAACTACTGTTCATTTTCTAGCTGAGCAAAGATATGTATGCATTATACATTGTCTGCTCAGATCTGTGTGCCACCTTAATCCCAGGGAGGACAAGACAGCATGTACCCTGCGATTAAGTGCATTTTACAAGACATCAATTTGTTAAAGGGGAACTGAAGAGAGAGGTATATGGAGGCTGTCATGTTTATTTCCTTTTAGACAATACCAGTTGCCTGGCAGCCCTGCTGATCCTCTGCCTCTAATACTATTAGCCATAGCCCCTGAACAAGCATGCAGCAGATCAGGTGTTTCAGTGGTTCAGACTTATAAGTCTGATCTGACAAGACTAGCTGCATGCTAGTTTCTGGTTTTAATCAGATACTACTGCAGAGAAATAGACCAGCAGGGCTGCCAGGCAACTGGTATTGATTAAAAGGAAACAAACATGATAGCCTCCATATACCTCTCTCTTCAGTTCCCCTTTAAGTGTTAAATTAAAGGAATACACCCAGTTTACTGGTGTCTGACAAAGAAACAATTAGTTAGATGAACTTACCTGGAGGTTTTAGAATCCATCTCAGTATTATAACTGGGGGAGGCAGTGGGGTAATGTGTATACATTAAGCACAAATAACTCACCTCCTACAGAATATGTATTGCTAAGGTAATATTCATAAAGCAGATGCAATAGGTCACTATGCTTCCTATAGCGAACATATGAAACTAGTGTTCCATCAGCATAATAACATTTTCAACAGAAGGGAAGCTTTAAAGAGGAACTTTATTGAAAATAACCTAATTAAAAAATTGTATATTTTGTACAATATTTCTTTATATATATTTAGTCAGTGTTCACCCATTGTAAAATCTTTCCTCTTCTTGATTTACATTCAGAAATATAACACATATGGTGACATCTTTAGTGATGGCAAGGTTTATCACTGCAGAATGTTTGTTTATCGTGAGTTCCAAACTGAAAAGAAACAACATCTTGTCTCCCAAAGTGCACAGCGAGAAGTTCTGCATAATAAACAGCAGAGGCTCACTTGGAGAGCGAGGTTACATAGCAATATCCAGCAAAATATAGATACAGGCAGGGGGGTAGCAATAGGGGTTGCAGAGGTAGCCACCGTTTCGGGGCCCCGAAGGGCCCTCCCTCAACTACAGTATTAGCTCTCTATTGGTCCTGTGATCATAATAATCACTTCTATAGATACTTTGAAAAGTGGTAATCATTAACAATCTGTGCCCCATCCTTTTCTTGCACCTCTGACACGGTAGTTGCCATTGGCAGGTTTTGGTGTGCAGTATCAATTGTTATGTATAGAGTGCTTGGGGGGGCCCATTGTAAAACTTGCATTGGGGCCCACAGCTCCTTAGCTACGCCACTGGATACAGGAAGTGTTTCTGATGCAGAAACCAGAATAATTAATGTAGAAGCGGGTATCCTGAATAATTTGTTACATGGAAAAGTAGCAGATATGCAGCCCCGCTATGATTAATGTCCAAAAGAGTGAGGAAGTAATTGTAACAGTACTCTCACCACAGTTGCTTGATTCCTGTTGTCTTGTAATCACCTGGACAGGTGCTCCGTCAATGTAGCAAAAGGAAGAACAAAGTACATTCACAAGTAGAACAAAAGCAGCGCACCTTCTGTCCGTTGCTGTGCCTGTTTATTAATCAACGACATGTCAGCATGTGTGGTAGCTGTGGGAGTGGAAGTGGGTGGCGGGTACAAACGGGGGACTAGCGATGGCTGTTTTGCATTGGATGATGCTTGGTCACGCTGGTGGAACGCAGCATGACCAAGCGTCAGCAGACATGAAAGGCCGTCGCTAGTCCCCCGTTTGTACCCGCCACCCACCTCCACTCCCCCACATGCTAACACTTCAAGCAAGGATATGATGTAATATTTCCTGGCTTTGTTGTCGTTGGTTAATAAACAGACACAGCAACGGACGGAAGGTGCACATGCTTTTATTCTACTTGTGAATATTCTGAATAATTTACTGCATTCTATTATATGCCACTACAGTGCCACTGTAAATAAATTGCTGTTTCACAGAATGGAATCTTTTATATTTTATGTTCAAAACAAAATAAAACAATGAGACTTGCAGATAATTGATTTCATCAGGCTGTGTTTCTGTATCTGAAATTGTGTGCAGGAAGTGGCCACTTTTCAGGTCTAGTTGAAACGGGCCCTAACTTTGCTGTTTTGGCAACTTAGGTCACAAGGCAGATTGTAGTGAGAAGTCTTGTATTGTGCTGCCAGCTCAGATCCATCCACAGGTAAGAGTACTTATTCTCAATGACTCTCTGTAGCATTCCACTTCTGACCTGTTTACGTGGTCTACTAGGTTTCGTTGAAAGAATAAAAAATAGTTTGAGAGGGCCTTGGATCTTATGTTTTTATCTCGTTTAGGCCCCGATTCACTAATCTTTATTGTGCACTGATGGCACATGCAAACATTATAGGTGTCACACAAAGTGCATAACACACGTTCCTTTGCATAGATTACAGTTGTGACGTACATTTTTGGTATATGTAATGTATGTTATAGCAAAAATTGTGGTGATAAACTATAGTATTTGCAGAATCTGGGCTCAGGTTCAGCTTTAATGTAGAGATATTGTAGACTGCTGTATCTGTCTTTTATAGCTGTGCAATACGTTTATATATATCGTATGTGTCTCTACTGTACATTTCTTCTGTCACGTTTTAAATAAAAAAAAAACAAACAAACCAAAAAAAAAAACATGTATGTTGTGGGCGTAATGTAAGTTATTCCAATTGCACAATGCTCATTATGCACTTTATGTAATGCCAGCTAATCTTTACATGCACTGTCAGTGCACAATCAGGCCGGTTTTACATCTATTTTTTGTGTTGGAATGGGGGTGCCATGCTATTGCCGCATCCCACATCAACGCAAAAAATGACAATGCAAAAGATTTGAACCTGCGGCAGAGTGCGCTGACAGGGGCATGTGCATAGTGCCGCCCACGCTCAGTGATGTGCTCCTTGCTGGGCAGGAAGTACGTCACTGGGATTTCCATCGGTCCGCGCATGCCGACTTCCATTACCCCAAGCACTGAAGCAGTGTGCATTAAGCGTGGGGCGTGCAGTAAGGCATTGTTGCCCTTGCACCTGCTTGGATACTTACGGTGCACCGCAATAGGTGTAAAAGTCTCCATAGACAACAAAGGATTACCTGTTAATGTGAAAGATTACGGAATCAGCCACATAATACCTCATCTATTTTAACATTGTATTGTAGGTTTGAGGTTGCGTTCACGTATGACATAGCGTGAAAATCCAGTGTTTTCCGCAGGTGCGTTTGTGTTAGAGTAATGCTTTTTAATGCATTTTGCAGTTGCGATTAGTAAGTGTGATTTTGGTGCGTTTGTCTGCTTTTTGCATGCATTGTAATGCGCTTGCGGTTCCCTAATGAAAAACGCATATGTGTTTTGTATAGTTTTTTTTAATTTATGCAAATCACTAGGAAAAAAACAGGAAACAAAAACACATCAGAGATCTTTACTTTTTAATTGAAAATGCAGCATAAAACACATGAAAAAAATAGGCGTCTCCATAGACTTTTATTATGTGCATTTTGGCAGCCAGCCTGCATATTATGCAACACTACCAGCATCTGCAAGATGCTTACTGTAAAACGTAAGTGCAATGCTGGTCCTTCTGCATCCCTTAGACCAGTGTTTCTCAACATTTTATTGAAATGTACCCCTTTTAAAACCCTTTACACCCCAAGTACCCCCTAGCAAAGTAAACATTATCACAAGTACCCCTTGACAAATATATATTTAATCGTAGTACATGATAATTGGTTCAATCTCTAAGTATTTACTATTGCTTTTCATTAGCTAAAATACTAATTTTGTGCTGTTTAAGATTTATCATTTTCTAAAACTTTAAATTTGTTATTCTTGGCTAAGTATATCAAGCCCGAGTACCCCCTGGAACCATCAGAAGTACCCCCTGGGGTACGCGTACCGCATGTTGAGATCCTAGGCCCTAGACTAACATTGCTGCATAAAATGCAAGCGTTTCTGCCATGTGTGCACCCGGCCTCATAAAATAGTATCTAAGCCCCCCTAGAAAGCAGACTGAGCTACACTACATTATTGTACTCATGAATGACTATTAAACTAAAACTATTCCCTTACACTGTATAAAAGAATACATCAATGTTAATTATGGCTCTTTCTTTTATAAATCTAGAGTGTTCACTGAAGAGGCACATTTTTGTTAATTTGTATAAATACATTTCTAATATGTGTATTACGTTAATGTAAAATTTCCTTCCTCATCTCTCCTTTCCCTTATTTGTTTCTAAGAATATCTCTTTTATTTGTCTGTCAAGGACAGTACAATGAGGGTTCAATCAAAGCGAGACCCAGCAGGTTTCTTCCGCTTTGGTTATAAAGTCTTGTGGGAACTGGGAAGTATGAACAGCGAGAGATCTTTATAGAAAGGTAAAGTACAAGCTCTTTCAGGTCAGCTGATGCAAGTTTTATTTCTTACATCTCCTGCAAGGACTACAGGCTACAGTGATTTAAAGAACTAGTGACATGCAAATACAGATTGCTATTAGGCTAGACCATATCTATTTCACCCTGAAGGAAAATAAAACATTACAAGTAATAAGAACTAGAAGGTATATAGTGAATGCTGCTGTCTTATCACATCATCCCTTATCCCTGTATTTGACATGACAATGCAGACTCTTTGACGGTTCATTAAAAAAATTCAGAAGGAAAGAAAAAATCAGGGGTGAAGGACACTCTTCCACACTCACATTCTCCTCTCAGTACCATTTTTTCCAATTTCAAATATTGTAAATATTATGGGCAGGCTTTCAACGTTAATCAAAGCTCTGATTGGCCTGCGTGAGGACAAAGCAATTGACTGGTCGTCTGCATAGTAATTATGCCAATTTGCTGACTTAATAAGGAACACAGGCAGCATCAACTCATCAACAATATTATGCTCCAGAGTAAGGCTGTTATTTACACCACTGTTCATTTCTTTGTATAAATATGTCAAAGAAATTAAGACTCTCCCTTCACAACAGGAAAGTATGGCTACTTTTTGAGTTAAGGAGTGTAGGATTGGGACCTGGCACCACTGGTCCTGCACCAGTTCATGTTTAGTCCACACCAACTAGTTCTGGGATGTCAAACTTCAGTCCTCAAGGGCTGTATCCATGCCAGTGTTTAGGATGGACTGAGAAATGGAGAAATGTGTTCTACTTGATGAACCACACCTTTCCTAATTCACTCCCTTCAATTAATCTGAGCTTTGCCAAAAATGTGTGAAGACTTTGGCCCTTGAGGGCTGGAGTTCGACATCCCTGAACTAGGTGGATGGCAGAGAGGGATCACCTCCAGGAATCTATGACAGGGAGATCAAGCTGGAGATGTTTAGTGGACTAACGTAAATGAAAACTGCATGTTAAAGTTAAGTTCAAGACTTACTGTTAAAATAAATGTTGCAATATTGAGCTTTAATTACCTAGCTGGTTGGGTTTGTAATGCTGACATCTTGAGTGCTGAGGTCAGACGCACTTACAGGCAATCTTTGAACTACCCAAACTCCTGTCCCATCAGTAGACCACAGACTTAAGTCAGATAAGTGCTGGGAGGAGCTTGGAATGGGGGAAGGCAAAAGGAAGAGGAACAACAGGTGATAGTTGTGTGCAGAAGAGGAAACTTCCACACGGTTGCCAGCTCTATATCGTGTGCACAGATCTCCCATTCGTGATTCTTCCAAAAATAATTCATCTAGAACAGCTGCATCAAATAGAGGATTGTTTCAGTAGTTGCATAGTATCTTGTTGAGATTTAATCAAAATGAAAAAATGCAAGAGGGTAAGCTAGGGCTTTACATTTCATTTTTTTCAGAAAAATGTATAATATGCTAGCAAGTCATAGCTTACATTGCCTCATCTGCTAACCCCTTTGTCTCCTCATCTGGTGTCTCCAGATTGTACATAGTTTTGAGTGGCTCATGTATCTATGCTCCCCACTATGTGTTTTGTACTATGTATAGTGCTATGGAATAGGTGAAATAATATGCACATTTTGTTTTGCTATCTCCTCAGTTTCTGTTAGTTCCATTTATGACAGGTTTACTTGGGTGTCAAAAAGGAAGCAGTTGTATTAAAACTACAAAAAAAGCCAGAAAAAGAAAATGATGGTAAATTAACAACCGTACTTATATTTCAAGTACCGTAATCACATTACAACTAGGATCACATCTATGTATTTGCATGCTGGGGTTTTCTTACTTCAATCTTTCAGTATGCATTTTTTCCTGCTGAGTTAATGAAGCTGGCATCAGCTCAGCAGTGTTAGGTGAATCACTCTCCCATAACAAAGCACTGAGCCAATGCAATGCTTTTCAAAAAATTAACTGACATGAATTACAAAGCTACCAAATGAACAAGTGTGATGGTTCAATGTACATTGTGGCGCAATTGTGATCACTGCAGTATGGCCAGATCACACTACTGCACAGAGGTATGTGCAGGGATTCTTGGCTCTCAACTGTGGCAAAAAAAATCATTTTTCTATTTCCTTTTTTATTATGTCTGTGTGTGTGTATGTGTGTAAAATATTTATTTTGTGTAATTCTATGTTTACATTGAGTAGCCTGCCAATTTAAACCTTCTATTTTATTTTTAATAAGCGCTAACATCTTCCATGCCACTTTACAGAATACCGAGTAATGTCACTAACTATCCCTCAAAGAGGCTCACAAACTAATCTCACCCAGTCATATGGCCATTTTAGGGGGAAGCCAGTTAACTTATCTGGAGGACACACAAATAGTGTCCTGGCTGGGATCTAAACCGGTAACCAGTTTGAAATGCGAGAGTGCTATCGGCTATGCCACTTACAGGGCCCTTGTAGTGAGTCAAGGAGGTAGATTACAAGTAGCCCCAGGTGTGTGTGTGAGTGAGGTTGGGGGGAGTAAAGGTTTTAGACAAACTGTGAATTCCTGCTTCTTGTCCTTAATATTGTAGTGGTATCCTTTTCAAAATCAGCTCCTTTTCGACCATCTGGCACGTCAAAAGGAACTGATCTGGATGCTGCTCCAGCTCCCTCCTTCTTCTTCCTCTTGAATATGATAAATCCCACCTACCTACCTTTGCTTCAGGAGGGGACAGTGAGCAGGATTTAAGGAACTCTGGTTAAAAGGAATACATTGCATCTGAGTTGGCTCTGGCCTGGAGATTTCTGGAGGGAATACTAATAATGGCAGGAGGAATGATTACACGGGGTGTGAGTACCTTTCTCTTCTACCTGGAGCCACCTTTAGTTTTCCACCTTTGTGGTCACTACCACGTCTGTTTAATTATCACTTAAACTCTTATCTGCCTTTATCTGTTGTAATAAATACAAGCCTGTGAAGTAGTGCAAGCGCATTGCCAAGAATTAAACAGTAAACTTACTTATGCTATTCAATTTAAAAAAATGGGCTCTGGAGAGTAAGATCAATGCAAGGAGATCAAATTTCTGAGTCTGTGTGCACAAGCTTGCCTGTGCACATATGCTGTGACACAAAACTGGAACTACGGATCTTATCTGCTGTCTCACAGCAAGGGTACATACAGACAGAGCAATATAGAACAATTTATTAATAATATGTATTTTCAGAGCAATTTCTTAGTTCAAAAAAATACATATAGAATTATACAGAAACACAAACACATAATGTACTGTATTACATATAAAATAAATGCTATGGCTTTAATAAGAAAATAATTGTATTCATATCACCAACTTCTAACTTACCAACTTTCCCTAACACCTCTCAATGCCAGGCCGGCTTAGTAGTGTTAGGGCTAGTTCACACTGGGCACTCGGAGTGCCGCTAGCCCGTGATCGCGTTTCGCTCGCGAATGCGATTTTAACTTAAATCTCGCGATTTAAATCTCGTAGGATAAACAGAAAATGCACAAAAAAAAGTTGAAAACTATTTTAACAGTACAGTTAACTTGCATTAATATATTATTATTATTATAATTATTATTGTGATTATGTTAATAATTACAACTGTAATATTAATCATAGCATTATTATTGTGGTCACTATCCTGATTATTGCTATTATTCGTTTGTTATTCATTTATTTATCATTTATTATTTAATGATCAGTATTTTTCTTGTTGTTTTATTTATATTTTATATATTTTTTTTTAATTATTCATGTATTTATTAAATCTTATCTTTGTTTCTTAAAGAGACTTTGAAGTCTCCTGAAAACAATCTTTTTATTTAAAAAATGTGCTTAACAACTTTGTCCTAACTAAACCACCGCATTCCCACCGCTGAAATCTATCTAAATCCCCCCAAACTCGCCCTCTCCCCGCAAAATCACCAACTTTCTTGTTCGTGGATTTTGCTGCTGTTGGAGGCAGAGCTATGAGCTGCAGCTCTGCCTCCATGCCCCGTCTATCAGCGGCGAATCTCTGCCTCTCCCCTGCCCCTCTCAGTGAAGGAAGACTGAGAGGAGCAAGGGAGAGGCGGCGATCCGGGCTGACAGACGCGCTGAGAGGCAGAGCTGCGGCTCATAGCTCTGCCTCTCATGGAAGCGCTGCCCGGATTGCCCCCCCCCCCCCCCGCGCGAGTTAGGGGGGATTTAGTTAGTGTACAGCGGCGGGAATGTGGCGGTTTGGTTAGGGCAAAGATGTTATCAGATAATCACATGACTTGGAGCACGCTGCATCAGTTCTCTCCCTAACCATGTGATCAGATAATCACATGACTTGGAGCACGCTGCATCAGTTTTCTCCCTAACTATGTGATCAGATAATCACATGAATTGGAGCACACTGACTGGCTGCTCTCCAGACAGCCTTTGAACCTAACAAAAGAGTAATAGTAGGTTCTAAAGCTCACAATAGGGGAGTTAGCAACCACAGAAGTATGTGTGCCATGTAAAGTATATAATGTTTTGGCTGAGAAATATAAGACAAGTACCATACAAATACAGTGCATACCGGTAGTACACAAGTAATTTAGTATGGCTAAAAAAACAAAAAAGTTTGTAGAGATAAATAGAAAACAAAAGAAGATCAAAATTATTAGAAGGTACATTGTTCTTTAAACAACCATTGTATATAAAACTAGTTATAAAGGAGATGCTCCTATCATTTGTTGTTTTAAAGCAATCACCTAGTTCATAATTTTTTTTCAATCTTTCTGTAAAGGTACAATTGCCCTCTTTTTGGCTGACAGAAGTCATAGAGGAATGCCATGTCTCCCAACTTTTGTAAATCAGGCCCATAAACTGGCAGAAATATTTAGAAGTCGATGCTGAACTAAAATCCCCTTTATCAGCACAGCAGAGAAAATGAACAGCATTTTCTATGTGGCATATTTCAGAGTGCACAAATGTTTACATAACCTTATCCTAAGGCTGAACAGCCTTGTCTAAAAGCTGATGACATGTGAGTGATATGGCATATTACTTTTCTTATACTGTACACCTTAAAGTGAACCTCCGGACTAAAAATCTACTCAGCAGAACTGAAAAGGCTTGGTGTTTCTTTCACAGTTTCACAGCATCAGAACTTTGTTTTTCTTACCAAGGTATCATTTTTAGGCGCATTTTTAGCTAAGCTCCACCCATCAAAGAAAACTGCCCAGGCTTTTTTCCCTGATGCTGTGCAAAGCATGATGGGCTTTCCTATGTTGTTAATCATGTTGCCTAGCAACTGGGAGGGGTGATCAGCACACAGGACCTGTGTCTCATGCTCCCTGTCACCTCCTTTCAACCAAAAAGATGGCTGCCCTCATGAAATCAAACATTTGCCTGTTCTTTTAAAACAGGGTGGGTAGGAGATTATATTACCTATCTATTTTAATTAACATAACTAATGTAAGTTAATGACAGTATGTTTGTTTAGGCTGAAGTTCCTCTTTAAGTCAAAACATTCAGACTGCTAACAGACAGTATTGGGCAAGGAGAAGCAGGAAAAAGGTGCTACAGTGGTTAAACAGATTAGATTTGTAAAATACTTTACATAGCTAACAAACTCCTTCTGTGCAGCATGACTTCCTCCACTATCTAGCCAAACATTTGGAAGTTTCTCTTAGCCTAAAAGCTCTCATCAGTACTTACGTTCTTGTAGCGTTTTGATGTGGGAGCAGTGAGAAGCCAAGAGATGGCTCTCTCTGCACAAAGTAATCTAGGGGAATATAACAAATATATTCCCCTACTGATTACCTAATGCCTCCCCCTCTGCATTCAGGGTCCAACTATTAACGGCACCCAAATTACACAGATTTAATAGCGACGCCCAAATCCAGCACTGTGCAGTTGCCAAGCAGGCGCCGAGATGACTTTTCATCTTATTGTAGCACTTGATTGACAGGACATCTGAAGGTCTAGCTAAAGAGTAGAGGAGGTCTGGCTGATTAAAATGATGGTTAATACTCAGTTCAGGGTGTACTATCTTCTTCCCCATATCTATGATCAGCTATTTCTTTTCACTTTTGTTCTTTTGTTGTTGTTATTTTTGTTTAAGTTTTTGAGTTCCCTAAATGAATAATGGGATTGGTAAGAAGTATTGATCTAAGCACCCTTTTCCCAATTAAGCATTATGTGAATAAAGAATCGGTCTGTGGGATTATAATAGGGAATAATGTAGGTGTCACGGACGGTTGCGGGGCCGCAGACGCGTCCTGGAACCGCCCGTGAAGAAAAAGCGATCGCACTCGATTCTCTGCATCGATTGCGCTTCAGATCAATAGGATCTGTATTTATTGTGTAGGAGAGTCTGCAGTCTTTTCTCAGCAGAGAGATAGCATCACCTTAACTGCAGGATGGCTCTTTTGATATGCTAATGAGCAGGGACAAACTCTTGAGTTCAGAAAGCTTGTCCCAGCTGATTTCACATTCAGATGCTAATTACAGGAACCATAAGGTTCCCATCATACAGGGCATCCTGGCTGCAGCCAAAAGCAGGAAGAAATGAATGTTGTATATGGTTCTGTGCATATTTAAGGAATACCGTTCAGGTGAGGAATGTGAAAGTTATATCATTCTGCTGGTCCGGATCTTGTGAGTATTTTGATATTAAATCGGGGCCACTGGCATAACCAGAATTCGGGGGATTCCACTGTTTTTTAACCGGGCATGCAAACATGCCCAAGTTTGGTATCATATGAACTGGCCTAGTCTGAGAAATATGAAAATATGATGCTCATGTGTGTGAGGAAAGCGTAAGCCGAGATATGACAAATGTCATATTTGGTGGGCAGAGAGCACCCAGCCAGGGGGCTCACCGCCCCTGTCCAACCCCTGGGCTGTACTTGAGGCTCCACCCAAAGGTGGGCATTGTTCAAAAGTCTTTGGAAGGAACTCCTCAGGCATTCCTCCATTTTACATCTTCATGAACACACGGCCACTGTGAGAAACAAGTGGTGGCCATCTTGCCGGAGCTGAAACAAAGGGCACATGGCTAGCGGCCATCTTGTCTGAATTGAAACAAAGAACATCCTCCATTTTGTTTGGATTTTAAATCTTGCTGAACTTTACCCTGGAACAAAGAACTTTGAGAACTTGAAACCGTTTTGCTTGGACTTGATGATTTTCCCACAAAAGGACATATTTCCACAAACCCTAAGTATTTTCTCCCTTTTATTTTTTATACTGGCTATTACTGTTTTAATAATTGTTGATTTTAATAATTGTCTGTATATATTAATTATTTATATTGCTTTCAATAAACCGACGCTGTCGTCAGTTCTAGCTACCCTACTATTCAGCACGCACACCACTGAACCAGACCTCTGAAGAGACATTACCATTGTTTGTTATTGGCTAGACAGAATACAGCATGTTTTAACCGTTTTTATTCGCAGGACCAGTCAGTCAGTAAATCGGGTCCACTGGCCCGTACCAGTGGTGGTGGCAGATACCCTGGAATCGTGTGTGGGTTGTAATTACCCGTATCTCACAGGCTCCATTCTGGTTTGTCTGCGGTTTGTCCCAACGGTTCCTGCGCATTGACTGCGACCAGAGTTCGCACGATCCGTGCGCTGACACCGTTTGGAAGGCCATTTGCGGTCTGACCACCAGGGCTCCTGTGACAGTAGGTTATTTTTTTTAGAAAGAAATGTCACATGCCACAATTTGCATTTCTACATTTTATGTATACAAGTTAAAAAAAAGATATAAAAAACATAGTACATTTAATAAGATGAACCCAGGACTTGGTTCTCTATTAGCGTCAATTATGACAGATAATCATTATCCATATCCACATCCATAAGTGAAATATTCAATGTATAAATTAAGGTACTTATATTTTCTTAAAGGAATATTCAGGCAAAAAAAATGAGTTTCACTTACCTGGGGCTTCTACCAGCCCAATGCAGCAATCCTGTGCCCTCGTAGTCACTCAGTGCTGCTCCAGTCCCCCACCGCCAGCTAGTTTCGTTTTTGCTGACCTGGGGGTCGGCGGGCCGCATTGCGTACATTTTTACGCGGTCCTGCTGGTGCAGGAACATTAACACATACATTTTTTTGCGTTAGTGGTGCAACGTGTAAAAATTTGCATAATAGTGAAAATTGTACGCAATGCCGCCCGTCGACAACGAGGTCAGCAAAAAGGAAACTAGCTGGCGACGGGGGACTGGAGCAGCAGTGAGTGACTACGGGGGCACAGGATGGCTGCATGGGGCTGGTAGAAGCCCCAGGCAAGTGAAACTCATTTTTTTTTTTTTGCCTGACGATTCCTTTAAGGCTGCACTCAGGCTCAATAAATGGCTCAACAAATGAATAATAGACTTAACCTATGCTTTGACAGAAAACCACTCTTAGGAGATGCAAGTTCAATTTAAGTTTGGGTATGAGCCATTTTTTCCTTCCTCATACAAGGGTTGAGGCTAAGATGATGAACTCCCAAATATGCAACATATAGCCAGTTTTGTATGAGTACAGATCCCCTCTTCCCCCAAACACACACACACACACACACACACACACACACACACACACCCCACACACACACACCACACACACACACACACACACACACACACACACACACACACACACACACACACACACACACACCACACCCCCCCCACACACACACACCACACACGCACACACACACACGCACACACACACACACACACCACACACGCACACACACACACACACGCACGCACACACACACACACACACACACACACACCACACACACACCACACACACACACCACACACACACCACACACACCACACACACCACACACACACCACACACACACCACACACACACCACACACACACACACCACACACACCACACACACACCACACACACACCACACACACACACACACCACACACACCACACACACACACACACACACACACACACACACACACACACACACACACACACACACACACACACACACACATACACACACACACACTCCTGTTGTGAGGGGAGTATAATCTGCTCAGATACACCATTATGAATTCATGCAGCTCATTGATGTGTAAAAACCTGGGAGTTTTTCATCAAAGTGGAACTGTTAAAATTTTCCCTCAGTCTAACTAATGGGCCACAGCCCACAGCATACAAAACTGTAAGGACAAACAAAAAAGTCCCTGAAAGGTTTAATAGACTGTGTTTTGCTGGAGAAGCTTACCAATTACATGCCACCAATGCCTATCACTGCTATTAATGCTCCCAGACTGTTTTTCAAACACATAGTGCAGTTGATAAATAATGGAACAAACACAGCTCAGCACACAGTTTTTACTGTGAAATCAGTGGCTGTGAACAGCTCTTTAAGATCAGCAGGCAGAAGTTTCCTTACCAAACAGAATTTTGGAATGAATTTGCTGAAATACCATTTCCTCATATTCACAGCTCCTAGCACTGCTGTGAGTCTTTCACAGAGGACATTATTATGGGACACATGTAAATAAGAAAACTCTTTGGGAAATAAAGAACAGGCAAACAAGTTTTAATTGTACCTTATGTCAAGCTGCAATTCCACTATATCTCAAACTGTTTATGCAACATCAGCCTAAAGCATAATAAACACTACCAACAAACGATGTCATGTTACTAATTAGTTATCTATCTATAGTGGAAATCCCGCTATGTATGATTACCTTAAAATGTTCCAATCAAAAAATTACCAAGTAACGTTAATCACACAACCCTGTCTTATAACAATCATTAAAAAATTGTCACCTAAATTTCTATGAACAACAGCAGAAAAAAATTCAATAGAGAAATGACTACAGCACAAATGGAATCTAAAAATCTATCTTAGCAGGTCACATTAAATACATACAAAACACCATGCTTGTTTTAGAGAGCTACTTAAAACTTAAAGTTTAATAAATAATTAATTAAAACTTCAGGTATTGCCTATGTGGTTACTCAACATGTGAAGTTAGATGTAAAAATATGTCAGAACACACTATTAGGATTTATATAGCCTCAGTATTAGCAGGATGTCTATCTCTTTAAATCACATAAAATGAATGCATATTCAAACACAACACCACCCTCCACCTAACCCGACATGTTTCACCCCGTAACTTCTGGGGGCTTCATCAGGGGACAAAGTGCAGTAGTGCATAAAGTGCAAAACATCTAATTAAAATACATTCATATTATTAATGTAGCATAGCCTCATGGCCATATATACAAGCCAAACATTTCCCCTGTCCTGCTGGCTATTTTATAGTGAGCAGGCTGTCAGCATAGTGTCCAGAATTTGGTAATTAAATACATGGCAGCATTCTGGTACAGGGTATCATTACTTGATGTAAGAGCTACATTTTTTGTTTTATGTTAATGCAGTTTAATCTAGATTTTATAAATATTATTTGTGGGATTGCATTTTCAAAAGAATTTAAATCAACTTTAACCCAGGATTGAACTTTATCTCAATCAGTAGTTGATACCCCCTTTCCCAAAATAAATCTTTACCTTTTTCAAATAGATCATCAGGAACATCTGTGTGTGAACCTTGTTACATTGTGGGACTGTTTCCAACTGCCAAGCAAGGAATAGCTCCCTCTGTGCATAGAACTCTCAGTAACAAACATTCCGCAGAGATCACCAGTACTAAAGATGTTGCCATCTGTGATACATTTCAAAATGTAAATCAGGAAGTGGAAAGATTTTAAAATGGCCAAACAATGACTAAATAATTTATGTAATTAAGTGAATATTGTAAAAAAAAAGCAATTTTATTAATTACGTTATTTTCACTAGAGTTCCTTTTTAAAAGGTGATTACATTCTAATGTTAGGTGGAGTTGATTTAAAAAGAACCCGAAGTGGGTTTGTCAAATCATATTAGGACACAGAGGCATGTTCTGTGTACAATGACCTGCCTCTGTGTCCTTCCATTGTGCCTCTAGCTCCCCCCCCCCACGCACCTCTGCTGTCCCCAATAACAAAAAGCGCCAGGCTAGCGACATGCAGATTGTTGCTAGCCTGCTATTTACCTCAGCCTGTCACTCACCATCGCTCCCCCACCTCCTGTATTACACGGCTTCCCCGCCTGTGTCCCTTTCCTCCCCGCCTCCGTAAGCCGATTGGAGGAAGCTTACGGAGGCGGGGAGGGAAGGGACACAGGCAGGGAGCCATGCTATACAGGAGGCTGGGGAGCGGCGGTGAGTGACAGGCTGAGGTAAATAGCAGGCTAGCGACAATCTGCATGTCGCTAGCCTGGTGCTTTTTTTTAATGGGGGACAGCAGAGCCGGGGGGGGGGGGGTCTAGAGGCACAATGGAAGGACACAGAGGTAGGTCATTGTTCACAAACCATGTCTATGTGTCCTAATATGATTTGACAAACCCAACTTGGGTTCTCTTTAAGGAGGAGTTATAACCAAAACAGCATAATTAATAAAATCGCTTATTTTTATTACAATATTCATTGATAAATTATTTAATCAGTGTTTTCCTATTGTAAAAAAATGTCCTCTCCCTGATTTACCAATATACAGTAATATATAGCCATAGCAAGTGTTGTTTCTGAAGCTGAAACCAGGATAATAACGTAAAAGTGGGTATCCTGAATAATTTACTGCATTTTACTATATGTAGTTACAGTTCCTCTTTAAAACATGCTTTTATCCAATATAATACACTTCATTTGTGCAATTTGCACAGGTGTTTCTTTAAATGCAGAAAGCATTTTGCTGGTTTGATTTGAAATTGTGGTTACAGCTAGAAGCACTTGGCTGACATTCACGTCTGTCATTTATATCAAACTCAAATGCTACTCTTCCCTGTTAACATATGAAACATCTACAAAGATAAGAGTAAATAATTTGTTGCCATTTAAATAAACAATAGCAGCACAGAATGTCTCTTGTCATCCTCACGGCTTCTAGAAACGTGCTAAGCCCTTACCGCCACGTTGCAGCTGGAAGCCATCTCAGTTTTCCATGAACCGCGCATCGAAATAGAGCGTCTTGCTGAGCTTTCTATCTCTTTATCTTGGCAAGACATGGCTTCAAGAGCCACTGTAGTGTAAAACTACTTACTGGAGCACACCAGGGAAAGTGTGACTTATTTTAGTTCTTTTTTTTTCTCGATGTTGGGATGCATACACCAAGCAGAACACAACCAGCAGATAAGTGCAGATTCAAAACCTGGTAATGTTATTAATCACGCCTATGCCCTACTTTGACCCATAAAAGGATTATGCATAGATGAAGCATTTCCATTTAGATTGCTCTTAAGGAAATCCGGTTGTATGAAATTAAATAAAACAAGATATCGTTTAAAAATGAAGACTTGATAAAAGTATATAAGGCTTTAC
Source organism: Hyperolius riggenbachi (assembly GCF_040937935.1). Taxonomy (NCBI): domain Eukaryota; kingdom Metazoa; phylum Chordata; class Amphibia; order Anura; family Hyperoliidae; genus Hyperolius; species Hyperolius riggenbachi. The sequence continues at coordinate 228,534,996 of NC_090654.1, read as the reverse complement.
CTCTTTCCTCTAAACTGCCAAGGCCTGAGTATGTTATACCCAAGTCACACACAAATTATACATTTATCTTCATTCAGACCTCTACCCTATCATGATTAGTGATTAATGAATCTGACCATTTTCCCTTTGCTAAAGCATTCATGAAAGTGTTCATAGATTTTGCGTAAGTGTATTTTATCCCAAAAAGTGCTGACATCAACAGGGCAAGAGAAAATGCATTTCTTTTTTTACTTCGAAAACTCCCTTTTTAAGAAAATTTCTCTGTTCATTTATAATAACAGCACAGTTCGTGCAAAGGTGCAAAGGTAGAACTGAAAAACCTAACATGAAATCTGCACTTTTTGCCTGTAAGTTGGCCTTGCTGGCCATGAGAATGTACTGACTGTGTAGTTGTTAGGGTAGGGAAAAATGGATTTCATTAAAAATGTTATTGCATCTAAGATCTGATTCATATCAAGGGTTGACTTGCTCGCTAACCACTGTCTCTGTCACTGTGTATCATTCATGAGCATTTTTGGCTGGTATAGTAAACTAAAGCTATGGCATCTGGACAAGGCCATACACAATTGAGTAGTACAGTAAAACCCCCATTATCCAGAACTCTGTTAACAAGAATTCTCAAGCAACCAGAAAAAAAACTTCTGGCCTTGCAGGATGCATCAATCTACTTTTACACTTCTTTATACAGTAATAAATCTCTGTTACATTAAGTTAAGCCTGTCCTTTGTCCTAATTTGTTTTTAATTACTGTTATTCGAGATTAACACAGAGTTTATGGTAAGTCTACATTGTGGTGTATAGTGCGGTTTCTTAGCTAGGCCTATTTATAACATTGGCCCTCAAGCAACCAGAAACTACACTAATCTGGCACCACCCAATCCTAGTTGGTGCCAGATAATGAAGGTTTTACTGTATATTTACTGTATATAACTATATATAAATGGGCAAAAATTATCTGCAGAACTGCACAGATGTTAATCTGGTTTGGAAGGAGGAAGCACTGAGGTCATGTGAAGCGTGACTTTCTCTCTCTCTCCTCCATCCCAAACCTAACTTGTCACATTCAAACCATACCTTTCGTACCAACCGTCGCCCCAAACTTGGCACACTCCCCTCACTAGAAACCCACAAAAAGACATGAGCCACTGAATACAGATGGAGGACATCGCACCACAACCGCAGCTTCATGGACTACAAGACCAAGCTGCGAATATTCCACACTACCCTTGCAGATAGCAAGTAGAAATACTTTGGTCTGACTGGTGCCTTATCCTCCAACACACGTCATCTCGTTGCCAACTTCAATGCCCTACTCAACTCTCCCCCCCCCCCCCCTCAGCCACTGATCTGTCAAACCACTTTATCGACAAAATTATCACCTTTAGAATGGAGATCTCTCTCCCCAAACCACCGCCCCCTACCACACTTGTCCTTGTTCCCCTGCTGAACAAACCCTCACTTGACTACCACCCAATCTCCCTCCTCCTTTTTGCCTCAATGCTCCTTGAGTGCATGGTCCACCTACACATTACCCAGTTCTTCAATTCAAGCTCCCTATTCGATCCCATGCAATCTGGATTTCAGCTGGTCCAGTCTACTGAAACAGCACACACCAAAGTGTTCAATGACCTTACCCTTACCAAAGCAGAAGGTAAATAATCCATCCCGCTCCTCCTAGATCTCTCCTCAGTGTTTGACACTCTTGACCATTTTCTCCTCTTCCAATCTCTCCAGTCCATCGGTATTCATGACCTGGCTGTAGCCTGCTTCTCCTCCTACCTCTTCAACCGCTTTTTTACAACCTCCTTCAATGGCGCCTCATCCACTCCCATCCCCCTCTTAGTTGGTATCCCCCACGGCTCATTCCTAGGCCCCTATTGTTCTCTCTTTACACTGCCTCAACTGGGAAAGTCATCTCCTCCATGGGAAACAATTACCACCTGTACACGGATGACACCCAGATTTATCTCCACACCCCTGATCTCTCCACCTCCACCATGGGCAAGGTCTCTTATTGCCTCTCCACCATCTCCTCCTGGATGTTCGCTAAGTTCCTGAAGTGCAACCTGGAAAAAATTCTTCCCTCGCACAGCTCCACTCCTCCCAAACTTGCATGTCACAATCAACAGAACAACCATCCACCCTGCTTCACCCCCCCCCGCTGTCTTGGTGTGATCCTGGTCTCGGCCCTCTACTTTGCACACCACATCAAAAACATTGCCTGAGCCTGCAACTTTCATCTCCACAACACCTCTAGAATCCACTCCTACCGGTCTCCTGACACCACCATCCTCATTATTCATGCCCTGATCATCTCCCATCTGGACTATTGCAAGACCCTTTTACAGGCCTCCCTCTAAACCACATCACCCTGCCCTGAAATCTGTCATAAATGCAGCAGCCAGACTGATCAACTCCTCCTATCGCAGTGCCTACACAACTCCTCTCTGCAAATCACTCAAGTGGCTCCCCATTCACTTCAAGATTCTGTGCTTGGCCTACAAATCAGTGCATATGACCTGCCCGACCTACATCTCTAATCTCATCCAGGGGCACAGTCCCCCCTCAAATCCTCCAACAACTTGCGTCTGGCAGCTTTAGGTCCTTCTCACTCCCAGGCACAACTGCAAGACTTCTCCATGGCTATCTGGAACCCACTTCCACCAGTCATCAAGCTCGCCCACTCCTTTACTTCCTTTAAACAAGCCCGTAAACCTCAACTGTTCAGGCTTGCATATCCCCCCACATCAGTGCCCTGATACGTTCTCCTGTGCACCTTCTCAATAGACAACCCTTATGTGATTCTATCTCCACCCTTTAGATTACAAGCCTATGGCAGGGCCCTCCCTCTTGTGTTCCCAGCTTGATCATGCACCCTCATTGTAGGGCACCCTGCTCACAGGCTTGAACTATTGTCACCAAAGACACCTACCCTGCACTGCATGGTCTTTTTTATTGTAGTTTACCGTTTTTTGGTTTGTGATGGCTATATGTACTAACTGTTATGGCAACCCCCTTTATGTATTGTACAGCACTGCATAATATGTGGGTGCTCTATAAAAACAATAAATAATAACAGTAAATGTAACGTGGCATGCAGGGCAGAGAACTCCTCCTCACCTTGTCCGCTCATTTGGGTGCTGAACAGCAGCGGTTGGGAGTGTTTGGGTGTATAATTCACGTAACCAAATTTGAACACCAACACTACTGTCAAGACTGCAATTTAGCATGTTATACACCCTCCATCATGTCTGGAGAAGCAAACTTGGCTGCAAACTGAAAAGGTACATTTTATCACAATATTACAAAATAGCTTGCGTACACAAATGCTTCAACAAAAGTTCTTGCAATATCCTAGTAGAATTGAGGAGGTAAAAATGCATATGTCTCTTGGGTCATTAAATGTCCAGAAAGATTCCTGGCATTAATTCACAAAGAAGTTGTCTATTTATGTCACTACTGTAAGCCTGGCTGGTGGAGCAGGTTACTGAATATGACAATATTTAATTGGCCAGGAGATACTGTATGCTATAGCTCTGTATCAGCCAAGCTTATAAAATGGTGATCCGGTCTGTTCTATGGAAGTATATATAGGAACCAACAAATTTGGGCCTCCGGAAGTGCGGGTGAAATTTGGGCGCTGCCATAGGAGCCTGTGTTCATTTTTAAGGTAATACTGGCTATAGTCAGAAATTTGGGTGCTGAGTTTAGCTAACTGGCCTGGCTTGTCTGATTAATTAGAGAGGCTAGTGTTAGGAATAAGTGCGAGGTGGTTGGTGTTAATAGGAAGTTAATGTTAAGGTGGCCATACATCAGGCGACTTGGCGGGCGAATGACGATCGATTCGATTATTATAATCAAATGAGATGAAAATCAGTGCTGCCAAGTGCATGCCCGACTGACAATGTGACCAATTTCGGTCCTGAAAATAGTCGCATAGTTGATCGCGCATGCTGCAAGATGTTGGGCCGACTTGCTCGATCAGATGCACGGCGGTAATGGCGTTCACGGGGAACATTTTTCATAAGGGGGGCACAGCGTTGGGGCGGATGTATGCGGCGCACAAGGCCAATTCCCGAGAGGTTTCATGCTGAAATTGATCAGGAATTGGAGAGAGATTTGTCTCTTGGTCGAATCTGCCCATACATCGCTAGATATATGGCTGCCTTTAGGAGTAGGTTGGTGGTGGTTAGTGTTAGGCATAGATAAGGTAGGGTTAGTGTGAGAATTTGGGAGACAGTAGAATATCTGAACAATTACCATAAATATCGGGGTTAGTAAAATATCAGTATAGCTACCAATATTTTAGTATCGGGGATACAATATCGGTAGAATTACTGACATTCTACTAACAGTATTCTGGTGCCCATTTTTCCTCATAATTACCAAAACTATCGGGGATAGTAGAATAATGATATAGTTACGGTAAAATCCCAGTTATTCAGAACACAATTAACCAAAATTCTCAAGCAACTAGGGAAAAAAATCTGGCCTTACAGGATGCATAAATCTAGTTTTACACTTCTTTATACACACTAATAAACCTCTGCTACACTAAGTTAAGTCTGTCCTTTGTTTTATTTTATTTTTACTGTATTTCAACATGAATACAACATTTATGGTAAGTTTACAGTGTGGGGTATAGTACTGTTTTTAGCTAGGCCTATTTTTAACAGTGTCTCTTATGCAACCAGAAACAACACTTATCCGACATCAGCCAGTCCCCATTGTTGCCAGATAATGAATTCTGGCACCCACTTTTCCTTGCGCCTTTTTTTCCCCTTTTCTTTGCATTAATGCAAATCTATATCCTTGGGCAACAAGATGACAATGTCTAACAGACTTAGCTAAATGACAGATTCCTTTTAATTGAAATTTTCTTTAAATTGGAAAGAAAATGACAACGGCACGCAGAAGTGATATAACCTGCACATATCATATATTACAGTAAATGATGATTCTGCAAAAAAAAAAAAAAAAAGCATTAATGTCTCAACTTTTATCGCCAATGCATGCTGGTTATTTTTGATTTGTGAAAGCTAATCAATAACTGCTCCACAATGATTTAAGCATACTAGTCCGCAACATTCTGAGTACACCTTAATGCTATTCCCAGAATAAAAGCTGCTGGGTTCAAAGAGTGCAGCGGCATTAGTTACACAGCGGTCTAGGAAACACGGGTTCATTACTACTCCATGGCTCCTGTACTTAAGCTTCTCAGACTTTGCTCTGTATGAACATGTTCATAATTAATGGATGCATAATACCCAGAAGTCTTGGGGGCATGCTGTGGCTAATGTATGGTTATTGTAAAAGACTCTAGGCACTGAAAAACTAAAAAAAAAAGATGCAATGAATTGTATGATGGCTGCGAGTCAAACAGGATTACACATATCAATGTGGACAGAGTTAATTGTTAATACACTGCAGAAACAAACAGTAAACAGCTCTTGATATGTGATATGATCATTCTTGGATTAAAACATGACTGTAGAGAGGCTTGAATTAATTTCTATTCTCTAGATGCACTTTCAGATCTGTATGATCACTGCTATAGCTCACCATAATCCCAGTCATGGCTGGATTCTAATTGTATTAAATGCATGGAAATTCAGGCCT